>NC_056725.1:69573432-69710029 GCF_019279795.1 Protopterus annectens
AACCAAATTGCCCCTGCCCCTCCACCAAAGTAGGCCATGTAACAGGTAGGGCATGGACCATTTTGGGGGTAAAATGTGTGGACAAAAATGTACATTGACCTACTGTGTCACTGCAACTGTTGCCTATGCTCATACTGTACTTATTCAGGCATGTGGTATCTGACCGCTATGACAGTCCTGGTCGACCACTCTGCTGTGGCACACATGACCTGCGGCCATCTGCCTGGGGTGTGGAGCACACATGTACATCTTCACATGCTATACTGCCTCTGTGGCGGTGTCACATGACTGTCTCCAGCAGGGCTGTAACAGGCAAGCATGGCATGGGGTCATGTGGGACAATGCTTGCACCTTCCACTGTGCTGCACACAAGCAAGGCACACACACTAGTGCACCACTCACATTTATCTGCAGTGACTGGGACCTGCCTCCATGCTCTGTGCAGCACGCCTGCAAGTACAGATTGTACACGGATCATACCTCCCAGGCACATACCTGCACTGCAACACACACAGGTGAGGGGATCCCACATCACACAGTGTTTTGCACACATCCTGGATAGTTGCCAAACACAATGCATCATAGGTGCTCAATGTGCAGATACCCATGTTTGTGACCGCTAGACACATTGTAACACGCAACAGAGTTTACATTGTACACCACAGGTTACATGCTGTCTGTGTTGTTATACTGTACATTGGGCCTCAGACAGCTGATACTGCCATGTGCTGACAGCAACCCACACTTCCCTAGAATGGACACCCATGCACCTACACATGCTTGAGGCATGCACTCCACCCAGCTGGATGACACATTACACAACACATACCATACCTACACTACCCTCAGCATGCACAATACCTCCATGTGTCTGGTGTGTTGCACCTGGGGTTATCCCCCCTTTGGTGGATGAACACATATGCTTCATGGCCCTGCTAGCCACACCCTGGACACACACCCATCGCAGCATACACGGAACATGTGTACTACAGCCAGTACTACTGACATCTGCTGACAGCAGTTGTTAATGGCATGACACCCCGGCAGATGGACAGTGTACATACATATGCTGACACATACCACAGTGCACTTCCGTAGCATGTACACAATGGTAGGGAACATGCTATTCCACACAGAGACATGGCGGTACTGACCTTTTCACAGACGCCACGGTGGTGGTCATGTTCCATGCACATCTGATGTATGGGCACATGTGCAGGCTGTTGCACGGTGGTGTATATTCACATGTGTGGGTTGCATCACTTGTCAGCCATGGTGGGTCCTCGAGGTCCATCACATGCTCCAAGGCTAGCTACCTACACATGACTGCCGCACATTGCAGTGTGGGGCCTCAGGCAGTGTGGTGGTATGTCTGTGTTGTTTGGCTACATCCACATTCAATGTCACATACAATAGTCACCCAGGCATTGCAGACCGAGATAATGTTGGCAACGTGCCAGGCGATGGTGTACTTACCAACAATACACACTCTCACTCACTACAGGGTTGCAATCCATACATGGACATCGTAGTGTCCCTGTGGACACATACATGGTACTGACATGCACACGTTATGTCCTGGGACACTGGCCCGATGTCACCTTCCGATGTCCCTAGCTGTTATGTCCTGCCAACCTGTTTGGTATGTGTCTCCACACCAACCCACTATATTCACAGCTAGCCTGTTGTCAGACATTGTGTACCTTGACCACAGCACAGCCGCATCTATCGCACTACCCATGGGTGGCACTGCATTGCACGTGTGGAACTGCATTCATACACCCATGACTGGACCGTTCTGTATGGCACTGGGGCACATCCTCATGAATGTGCTTCACGCACACATTGATGGCCTCCATGCCTTTCCTGGCACCCTTGTTGGGCTTCTGTGTGCCACAGCACGCCACATACACATGCTGGCCACCTGTCGTACCATTGCATGGGTGGTTGGGGTGGTACAGAGGGCAACACATCAGACGTTGTCCTCACATTGCCCTTTAGCACCATTCCACGTTTTGGTATTGGCAACGTACACATCCACCTGCACATCATACCCTGTGTCTCAGGATGTTAGGCTATATGACTCCTGGACAGGACACACAGTGGTGCAAGCATATCATAGTACCTACTACATGTCAGGTACATATGGCATTACACAGTCCTCAGTCATGGGGCCCCTCATGTTCACTATTTGCTTACATACACAACATGCTGTCACAGAGTACTGTCCATGCCTAGATATCCCACATCTACATACCTGGCGCCATTATAGCTCCACCAGCTCATACCGATAACGACCATACGGGTGTCAGTGTGGCAGATACATCATGTGGATGTCATGGCATCAGGATGCATGACACATGGTGCATGCACATCACCTTTGCATAGCAACATTCACCCACTGACTATCACATGGATACTGGCCCCGTACATGCATATCACATTGTACATGGTTGCTGTACACACAAATGCCCCACGGTCCTGTGGTTACCGTATTCCACTGTGGCATGGATACACTTCTGCAGGGCCACACCTATCTGTACTGTGTGTGATGCTGGTACATAGGTAGCCATTGCACCTGTGGCATACACACATCTACACATGGTCAAGGGTACAATACTACATTTATGGTGTACCTTCCACAACGGCTATGACTTTACATGGCACAGCATTGTCATGCCACGATGTGTACCAGGCTCAGACAGTTTACATATGCGGCTGACAGACGGAAAACACATCTGTACACATCTGCATATCACATACACAGGGGTGTCTTCTGCTCTGACACGGACCATGTCCTCCGCATTACTGATGCATATACTCCTCATACATGACAATTGCAGTGGGCAGTGTGAACGGACTGCTCATGGATATGTGCATGCATGCCACACTGCATGGGCTGGGCTTCTGTGTTACTTCCGCAGACACAACACACACCATGCTGTGGAACATAGGTCCTGTGCACATCCCACAGGGACACACAGTGGCACTGTTCATGTGATAGCTCCCTTGCTGTTTGAGTGACACGTAGTCATGGTACCACCACAGCAGCAGTACTGTGTAAACATGCAGTTGATACCCGCCTCTGCTGTTCACAGGACACTACCATGGGGAGGTGACACTACTGTGTACACTGCACATGTGTTTACATATGGACCTGCCAGACTTCATTGTTGCCCACAATGCACCTGCTACAGATCGTTTGGGCATGGTTACTTGGTGTTCCTTCCATTTTGGATGGCTATGATGCTACTACTCTGTCCCATACCTACAGGCCATATGTATCCTGTTATTGTACATACCAATAGGCAATACCTCCATTATGCATGATATGCCTGTGATACTGTGTATAATGTCTGTCATATCCACCATGACAGCTTTACATTACACATAGTTGACATAGTATCCCCTACTGCAAGGCATACGCACGCCGGTGCACATTACGTATGACATCGACGGTATATGCCCATACACATGTGTGCTGTGACAGTATACATACATGTCCTATCCCCTGCTATGGCACTTCCTTGTTGGACATCCACTGCCAGCATCGGCGTGTGGTCTGGCATTGTTCTCTCTTATGCCCCCCTGTGGCAGCCCTTGTGGTGTCTCGGCTGTGTACATGATGTCCCACTGCTGTGCACACGGTGTCCACAGTCGTTGGTATGCTCAGCAGGATAGCACTACATAACCACCTTTCACCACTCTCTGCATTATGGACAAGTATCATTACTTACAAGCACCATTCCCATACAGTACAGCTTCGTCATACACATCATGCGTTACACACCCATACATATCGTGTGTTCTACATACCTTGTCGGTGTTTCGTTCCGTTTTTCGTTCCATGTATTGGTATTCCTATTTATTACTCTTTCGGTTGTACACTGCTGGTTCGGTATGAGCATACGGTTTGAATATCCTGGGAGTCATCCTTATATCCGTCGATACCTGCAACATGTGGGTTCATCCCACCAATTGCTGTTCCTCAGTGTGTAATTGTGCGCATATCACCTGCGCATCTACTCCATTCGGACATTACGCATCGTAACTGGGGTATGGTTGGATTCCTCACCTGGGCGTTGGCTATTTGCCCTACCTTCGTGGAGATGGTCTGTATTGTGTTATGTTATGTGTAACTGCAGCCGCTATGTGTGGCGACAGGTACATTTCGCAGTGGTGTTAGCCATGGATTGTGTGTGTTGGGTATGGTATTAGGTTCGACGTGGGTGTCCCTGTCCTGACGGCGTCTGTTGATGGCGTTTTGCATTCGGATGTGTAACATAGCTGTTGTATTCCTTTAAACAACGCATGCAAGTATGCATCCGCTGTTGATTGTGTTTCCCACGTGAGATGTTGCGGTTATGCAGATGTCATTGACTGCCTGTATGTTTGTGCTGCTATTATGGCTTGTATCCCTTTAATATGTACGATGGGGGATATCAGAGGTTGTAGGTGACGGATATGAGTTGTGGGCCTTGCATCTCTACATACACGGTATGGTTGTCTGTGTGCTCCATCCCTGCCTGGGGAGTTGACAGTTAATTGTCTGTTGGTCTGGGAGTGTAGGTTGTGTTGTTGTCATGTGGTGTTGGTATCGCCTGCATGTGTGCTTCATGCATGTATTCCCCCGTCACATCTGTGGTATATCAGCGGTTGTTTGTACGTGACGACTATCCCTTGTCATTCTGTCCCAGATATTTACAGTCATTGTGGTCCTGTTCTTGGGATGGCCTGTTTGCCAGTGGTTGCCACCTATTCAGGTGGGGATTGCTTGTTTGACACTTGTAGAACACACAGCGGTGTTTACGGGCCGATACGTGGCCACGGTCAGTACCGAGGTAGCACATACGTATTTCCGCGGTACATACCTATTGCTGTGTGACTTTGCCAATGTATCATTTTGCAATTAGCATATCGGTGTCATACATACGGTCATGATTAGTACATATGTCCTTTCCATTTCCTGTGGGGTATATTCCTGTGCTACATTCTGGGACATTGTCACTTTGCATCGTTATACGTTGCCACACGCCTAGCCAGGGTGGGGCTCTCACTACTACTTTGGGACTACTGGTGTACATATGCCTGTGGCTAATGTACTGTATGCCTACACATATTATTCCACTCTGCCTCTAACATGGCACCAATATACACATATTACAGAGACACACACATTACACTCGCACAGCGACACACACTGCACCCTCACCGCACACATACACATACTACGGCAGTCACGGGGACGGTTGCACACACTACCTGCGTGGGCTGCATCACCGGCGGCGGTGTCTACCTCCCCCCTCATATCATCATAGTATTACCCGCGCATGTACTGTTACTGTACTGTGGCCTGGCGATCATTCCGACTCGCGGTTATGCATTTCGGTATGTTGCCCTTTCCATGGTTGGCGGTATCCTCTTCTGTTAAACCTCCTAGATGCTCAGGTTGTCGTTTCACTATCCCTCTGATTCCCTGTCTTACCTGTAGTACTTATATGTATATGTGTACATATATTTCTATATATGTAATTATATCTATCTACATATATGTATATGCACATATATACATGTTTATATGTATACACCTTGCGGCGAACGTGGCAGCATACAGCAACGCCGTCTGCTGTAGGACCCACGTACGGTTCAGGTGTTGGCGTTCCATGCTCCGCTGGCTGTTGGGTGTACAGTGTTTGGGGGCTGCCTAAGTTGGAATCACACATGGGGCCACCCATACGGTACACTTTACGGGTGGTCATGTTTGTGTGCCGTCCATTTCACTGTGTGTGCAGGTAGGGAGGTGTCAGTCCATGGGGCCTACGCTGTCAGAGTATGTGCTATACGTTCCCTCTTTGCCAGGGCATAGGCATATTGGGTACGCCTCCGTCTGCCTACTGTGGCTGGCACAGTGTGTTCATGGTCCTGAACCCTCTGTGCCTGGACTGGCCTTGGCAGTTGTGGTGGGCTTTGTGGCCCTTCACCATCATGTCCCTGCAGCAGCTGCTTCCACAAGATCATATTATGTAGCATGGCACATACTATGAATATGTGGGCACATGCACCTGGAGAGTACTGCAGGGCTCCACCGGATGTATCCAAGCACCGGAACCATGATTTCAGCATCCCAAACACATGCTCTATGATTATTCTGGTTTGTGCGTGTGCCTCATTATGGCGTTCTTGCATGTGTGTGTGTGCATTTCTGATGGGAGTCATCATCCACGGCTCCAGTGCATAGCCAGCATCCCCCACAAGGTGGCCTTGTGGGATGTCCCCCCTGGCAAATACCTGGTACAGCTGTGAGGCATGCCAGATATGGGAGTCGTGGTAGCTTCCAGGACTGCCAGCGCACACATCCATGATAATGCCCTGCGCATTGCACATGACCTGGCAATTGATGGAGGGGAATCCCTTGCGGTTTATGTAGCATCTACCCTGCTCCCCAGGTGGTGACTTGATTTGTATGTGCGTACAGTCTATCGCACCCAGTACCTCCGGGTATTGTGCCACACGGTGGAAGTGGCGCATATTGCTAGCCAACTCCTCCTGAGATCTGGGGAAGTATATATGCTCATTGGCATGTGGTAACATGGCATCCAGAAACTGGTGTAGTACCCTGGATGTTGATGCCTGTGAGATGCCCATTATATCCCCAGTTGGCCTTTGAAAGGTACCTGTGGCCAGTATTTGCAAGCTTACACATACCTTTGTGTCCACTGGGATGGGCTCCCCTCTGTTGTTTCTTGTTCTCAGGCGTGGCCGGCACAGCTCCACTATTTGCTGTAACGTGTCCCTATCCACCCTGTAACGCTCTACTATCTCCAGGTCTTGTAGCCCCTGGTAGGTTACCCTTGGTCTGAACACTCTCCTTCTCCTCTGAGGCCTACGGTAGCTGTCGGCACCCTCCTCCACAACACCGTTTGTCTCTAACACATGCTGATGGATCACGGCCACGGCAGCACCCAACATGTACATTTTAAAAGTTCCCCGTGTGTTTACACCTATGGTGCGGCGTTTGGGAATACACGGTTGTGTGTTGTGTGCATTCACACTTTATACTGTTGTGCTGTACACCCGGTGATGTCATAGGGTGTGTCTGTGCGGCCGTATCTGGGGATTATCTTCCGTGTTTTACCGTTGGCACTGCAGTGCTGTTGCCTTTGGTGTTGCATTACTCTTGCCTGCAATGGATTACCTTTCGACCTTCCCTTACTGTTTCTGCACGTTGCACCTACTATTTCCTGGCATGCATCCTGCAGAGCCCTGTCATGTATAGTTTCTGGGACATGGCATATCGTGCGTTTTGTGTGCCGTCACCGTTATGCTGCCTGTCTGCTTGGCTCTGCTGTGTCAGGTCTTCACTCTTTGCAATCTGCTACCTCCCCTACTTTCTTTGCATTCATATGCCTCCCCTATCCCATTTTGCAGGTTTCTGCATGCAGAGTTGTCAGCTGCCGATTGGCCTTCGTGGGTTGATTAGTGTTGATTGCTCATTACTACTCCAATTACACTGCTTCCACATTTTCTCATATTCTCAACATCACCTTCCTGTTTCCGATGTTATTTGCGGGGCGAGCGTCACATGACTGGGTTAAGGGAACGTAGTCATCCTCGTGCACATGCACCTCTGCGCGCATTGTGTGCTCTCAGCTCAACTATTTCCCCACACGCCGGTCCTGCAGCTGTGATGTGCAATGTACAGCCCAGGTTTGCTGAGCTCTAATGTGCTTCCTCCTACAGTGGCACACCCCTCTGCAGGTGACATGTATTCCCTCTGAGCCACTCCTCGGTGTATTACCGCTGCCGTTTGGTACAGCCTTACGCGGCGGGATTTTGCGATTCAGTATTATCTGCCTCATTTGCATGGCATTGACTACTAATTCATAGTTACCACGCCGAACACTGCCGCGAGTCCTTGGCAACCCTTGCACCGTGGTTGTGGCTTTCCATGCATACCATGGTGTATTGTGGCTGTGAAGCTGATGTGTATTACGCTGCTGTTTCATAACATTGTCATATTATTTCATTGTTTTGCACCTTCCGCAGACATGTCCTGGGGTTCTGCTGTGAGTTTCTGTGGACATACCATTTATGTTATTATTTACATGTTGTGCATGTTTTCTTTTGACATTCTCTGTGTCTTTCGCCATTGGCATATGGCAACAGTGTGATACCTGATGCTGACAGCCTTCCGTTACTCCTATGTTATGTTTGGGAAAATGTAAACCGTTTTTTTTGGTTTACATTGCCGTGGCCTTATGCTACACCTGCGCCACTTCGTGGATCGCTATATGCCTTCATTTGCATGGTGCAACACCGAACATGGGGTGTTTAGCATACCTAAGCCGGACGCGGTGCAGATCCGGCGCACGCCGGTGGTGCACGTGGGATTGGATCGTACCTGAATCGCTCGGCGGCCATATTTGGTGTTGTAACACCTACGCTATGCGTGCGCCTGGCGCAAGGTTCATGAATCCCGGGGATTGTTTAAAAAACATATTCGAGACACAGAAAGGTGAGCATTATAAAAGGTTTATGCACAGATGTGGTAGGTGTAAATTTTGTAACATTATTGAAACAGACAAAGGTGTGGAGATTAACGGAACAAATATCTGGGTTAAAGGCAAATTTACATGTTCTACAGAGAGGGTCATTTATTGTGCTATTTGTGTTTCCTGCCCATGTTTTTACATGGGCAAGACTGAAAGAAAATTTAAAACTAGAATTAGTGAACATCTTAGATACATACAAGATGGCTGGGAAGGTAATGCCTTAGCGAGACATATTACAGGGTTTCCACAACATGAATTTAAGTTCATTATATTGGATTGTGTGGTACCTAGAATTCGTGGGGGGGCATGGCCCTACCTATTAGAAAAACTGGAACTCGCATGGCAGTTGAGACTAAATTCCATGTACTGGCCAGGACAGAATGACAACCTGTCTATTAGTAGCCTTTTAAAAGTAAAAGTCCTTATAAGACATTGAACTTGTAGTAATAGGGTATGTGAAGGTAATAGTGTAGTGGTTATTACACTTGCTTCATATGTAGAAGGTTCTGGGTTCAGTTCCTAGTGGAAGCTGTTCATCTACTTTTCATTATTTTTAGTGTTTTACAATTTTATTTGTTTATCTTTTATTAGCACATTTACTGGGGTAGTAGAATGCTATATTTAATTATATTATATTAAATGGATTGGTTTTATTATATTGTTTACATTTTTTTTAAATATCCATGATATATAATATATTTTTGAACTTGAATACTGCTGCTATCTGACTGTTTTAGGACATACTGTTGCTTCAGGATATGATGTCATCCTTATAGGGTTTAAAACAAACTGGGCTGTTTTAAAATTTGTATCTGATGAACTCTCTGTAATTTTGGAATATTGAGATGAAAGCGCTTATATATTTTATTGTTTATTAAATAAAAAAACGTGCTTGGTGGTTGTAAGAAGTGGTCTGCCTCCTCTACACTCATTTTTGTGGATCTATTTGTTCTATGGCTAACATTATTTATCTCACCAGTCATTGAAACAACAGTTCTACAGGCCACCAAGCCATGCCGATTGCACAAGTGCAATCATCATCATCAAGTCTAGATTTACTTCTAACAATGGTAAGCAAATCATCCGTTTGACACGAGGAACACAGATCACCAGTGTTATCAGCTGTTACTTTTAAATATGCATAGCATTTATTACACTGTACAAGATATTTGTGCATTAGCAAATCATTAATTGCATAATCATTTAATGAATCCATATTCAGTTTCAAATGAATAAAATATTGTAAAAGAAAAGAATAATCAAAATCAGTAACCACAGAATTCAAAGAGAACTTAAATCAACTTCTATGACAAAAAAAATCACACAGGCAATATACAACTAAATAGTAAAATAAGTACAGTAAAGTTGTTCTGACTGTACAAGTTCTGTAAGCCAGACAAGCTGTATCACTTGCAGTCCACAAAACCAAGATAGGATTGTTTAGATGTGCTCAGGATTTTCCTCTCTGCAGTCAAACAATGAAAAACAGTGACAACAAATAAAATATAAATTCAAACAAAACTTCTCTTACCAGTCAACTCCACAGTAAATCACAAAGAAGTTATAATTGTTTAGATATGCTCAGGATTTTCCTGTCTAGGGTCTGTGTGAATTTATAGCTGTCTAGGCCACTTGGGGTGGCTAGAGCTTGCCTGTCTAAAACCAATCCCTTTCTAACAACCAACAGTGAAATTAAAGGCAAAACAAAAAATATGAATCAAAGTAAATCTTGTTAACAAACTATCCCTTCCTACCTACAAACAGTGATAACAAAATATAAATTTAAATAAAACTTCTCTTACCAATGAACTTCACAGTAAATCACAAACCAAGGTAGAATTGTTTAGATATGATCAGGACAGTTGGACATGCATACACATCCATTTCAAGCAGACCTCACATTTCTCTCAAATATCCAGTGATGGTGTCATCCAATATAAATTGTCCTACAGCCTTTTAAAAGTAAAACTTGTGCTGTGGCGCTTGCATTAAGTACTGAGTTCCCTAGTCTATGTACTTAGGTAAGGGTTCTAATCACAATGCAGTCAACTGGTGTGTTTGTGTGCACGTGTGTGCATTCACTTGTTTTACATTAGAGAGAGCATTTTACATGAGCACGTGGGACACTGCTATTACCAAGGTTCTCACAACAGACTCTACTGATGTCATCAGCTATAGCTGTCTCTCTAGCATGTTTTGTTAATGTCACAGGCTAGGTTAAGTTCCCTGGAGTGAGTAACTCTTGTGCAACTTGATTTGAATATGTGTAGCATTTCCATCAGAGGAGGGTCAGAGGCTAACCTGTAGACCAGGCACAAGTCACCTCTCAGCAGCCTATATAACACAGATTACAGTGACAGGGCTTTCGATCTATCATTGTACATCATGGCATTGTTTGTAGGCCCTATATTTCCTTGTTGAGAAACCTTTTTGGTATCTTCAGCTGTTGCAGGTGTTGGGTGAGGTACATGCAAAATGCAACTTTGTACTCTAGCAGTGGTCTGATGAGGGTTAAGTACAGAGGTGTTATAACATCCACAGGCCTGGGTACATACCCTGACATAGTGGAAACTTGGTGGGCGAAGTTCATGTTGCTATCTGTGTGTGTGATCCCAGGTCTTGCACCGGTGGGTTTGAGCTTAGGGGAGGAGTTGTCAAAACTGTTATTAGCAGGGAATTCCACTTTGCAAAAAGCAATAATAATGGCACTGCATTTAGTTTTAGATCATGTGGCTTTGGCATCAATCATTTCCCTGTGTTTGCCCCTCCTGTACTATGTTAACATTGTTGGGGGAAATCAATGATTGCACTCAATTTGCAATCATCAGAAAACTTGGTTAGACAAAGGTCATCTACTTTAGCCTGGACTTCTGAGAAACAGATTCTGAACAGTTAAGGGCCCAGAACAGATTCTTGTGGTACACCACTGATGACAGCTCTACTGTTAGAGGTTGGGTCACCAACTGTGACAGTATGTGTTTTGTAGGTGAGCCAATTGGTTAGCCATCTAGTGATGTAAGGGTTAATCCCCTATTGAGAGAGTTTCTGAATGATACCTGAGTGGGGGATTGTGACAAAGCCTTTGGCCAGATCAGGATAGGCAGTATGCACTATCTATCTTACCTTCATCCAGGGCTTTGGTGACTTTCATGAAGAAGTCTACTAGGTTTAATAAACATGATCTACCCTTAATGAAGCCAAATTGGATTGGGTCTAGAGTTTGTAGATCATCTATGTCTTTGTTAATAAGGTGCATGATGATTCTTTCCATGGCCTTGCAGATGAGACTGGTTAGACATATAGGTTTATAGTTCCAAGAGTTGGTTGATGGCCCCTCTTAGTGCAAGATCATTATTGCTGCTCTTTTCCACTCTGCTGGAACAAAGCCAGTTCTCAGGCCATGGTTAAAGAGGACATTAATTGGATCCGCTAAGTCCTGTTTTGGCTTGCTTAGTAAGCAACCTGGGATGTTACCTGTTACCACTGAGACTGTATGTTTAGTCTTAGAGAGCACAGATATGGCCTGTTGTCTAGAAATAATAGGCAGAAGACTGGTGTGTCAGGTATGCTTTGGGGTATGTCCAGTGTGGACAGGGGCTTGAAGTTTGGGCCAAATTGGTCAACTAGCAGGTTGGCAATTTCCTTCAGTGCAGCTTCATGTTTAGACTCCTAGCATTAAGCAGCAGAACTTTGAGTTTGCCTCCAGTGGATCTTATTATGTAGAAACTTCTGTTGCTTTGACATTGAGAAAATAAGCACTGAGGATTCTCAAGTTGAGACTGTATCCCAAGGCTTCTCTGAGCTTGAGTTACAAAGGCGATAATAACTTAAAAAAATAACCATACAAAGACTGAATTCCAGCTGATGACCTCAATCTAGCAGGACAAGCTTCCAAGTCAGTTTAATTTAAACCCAGTCCTTGATCTACAATCTCATATTTTCCAATTTCAAAAGTTGTATAAAACCAGTAAAGTCTTCCTTTTTATTTTCAAAAGCTTTATTTTTGCATGTTGGACATTCTTCAAAAATAAAGCTTTTGAAAACCAAAAGAAAGACTTTAGTGGTGTGATTCAACTTTTCAAATAGGAAAATATGAGATCGTAGATCGAGGATTGAGTTTATTTTTCTTAAATTGACTTGGAAGCTTGTCCAGCTAGATTGAGTCCGTCAGCTGGAATTCAATCTTTGTATGGATATTGCTTTCACATTGCCTGAAAAAGGCACTAAGATGGTGGCAATCACCTTTGCTGGTATCCAACAGCCTAGAGGACACAGGAACAGACCATCTTTGGCAAAGCAGCGTGGCTTGTCCACCATGTCATCCCAGGCTAAGAGATACTGGATCCTTTGGATTGACACCAAAAGCTAAGCCAATTGTTGAAATCCATCATTTGTTGTTTATACTGTGGCATCATCCTGGGTGGAAGTAGAATGCTGCTTAGGGCTAGGGTCATACCTGCCTGGGACACATAATGTGAGAGTTCAATCATGTGTCTCTTCATATAGTCCAGAGAGGTACCTCTCAAGTATTTCACCTCAACATGAATTATGACAGAGTCATAAAGGTACTTCAGTGATGAGTGACATGGTATGATACATTTGTATGTATATTATTGGCATACTAGGACATGTGTTGTAGAGGAGCAGATCAACCATCGACACAGTTCACATTCCACCTTTGCAGTGACAGTTGCAGTATGGTATAGGTGTGCAAGTGTCTACATACCATCATTAAATGCTCTGTTACACACATCAATATAAATTCGTATTGATTACATGGTTACATAAGTCTTGCCCCATACACATGCTGTTAGTTGCAATTGCAACCTTGGAGAATTCATTGTATGTGCAATTGTGTTGCTAGAACCAAGGATTATTGAGGAGGTCAGCAGCACCATTGTTTGACTATTATCATTTATGTTGGGAAATGTTCTGCATGAGCCACAAACAACTGATCTGTAATGTGTCCTGATATGGCATCAGGCTGCTCAGACACAGCTTGTCCATGAAACACATATAGGCATATGTTGTCTAATTAAGTAAGTACATGCCACTGCTGCAGTTGCACAACTGTGTGCATGGTACTAGTGCATGGAATGTGATGAGTGACCATGGTTGTATGTGTAGGTCTTTTCACAAATCATGTATTCCAATACAATTGAAATGTTAAGTGGAATACACAACTAAGCACAGATGTGCATGTGGGTGCCACCAGACATACCTAACCAGAGTGCACAGGCAATCAACTAGCTGACTGTTTATCACACATCACCCCTCTGTTGCCAGTGTCCATCAGCCAAAGCATACATGCACACATTACTCACTTTCTATGCTAAGGAAGGCAGCACATCTGAATGCCATGTACAGCTAATAACACAGAATCAATGGGTCATGAAAATATCACAGATTGCCTATAGCGTGACTCAGAACATGGACCTACTAGACACAGTTGGATCCATACATCAACATAGCCTCCAAATGGAATATGTTTCCATAGTAGGGTGTATATCAACATGCATCCATCTGATTGGGGAGGCAGCACCTGATGCATGCATGTATAAACACATCCTGACTCTCCTCATCTGTGAGGTAGACCAACATATCTTCTTGGACCTTTTCTAAATATACACTGGTAATAGCCCGGCTGTATGTAAAAGACGTGTGATTTGTTCATGCTACATCAATGTCTGTTTCATCTGTTATATTTCCTCAAGAAGGTCAACAGGGGCATGCATAATGAGAAGAGTATCATCCTGTGGAACTTGACCAGGCCAAGAGATGTGACACAAATCCACACTGAGGTATTAATGCAGCACTGTCACAAGTGGCCATAAACACCTATATCACGAAGTAGGTAGACCACTGGATCTCATATGTGACATATAAATATGTTGAATTATGTTAAGTGACCTATATCTAGAGTCCAGTGATCAGGTCCATGCCTCAGGGCTGTGTGCTAGGCCCCTGCCTGCCCATTATTTAAGTCACAGATGTCAAGAATGACATATACAGCCTGTGTCCAAACAGCTGTCAAGAGGACCGCAGATTGTGGACCATCATTGAAACCAGCTGTGATATTAGTATAATACAGACAGTATAAACACACACAAAAGATTGCTGCCACAGCCATAAAGAAACATCAGATAAAACAAAATCACGGGAGAGTTTGTTACGTTATAAAAGCAAATGCACAACCTAATGATAGATTGCTGACACAGCCATGAAGACACATGGGATAAAACAAAATCATGGGAGAGTTTGTTACATTATAAAAGCAAATGCACAACCTAATGATAATGTGGATGACACACCCCTATGAGAAGACCAAGTGGTATGTGACCTGTGTACAGAGGTAGATGGTATGCGTCCACCAGTATGTGCTCACAGTGGTAACTACTCCCTTGCATGTAACACAACTCTGTGTATGTGTGGGAATCCACATCAATGTCCATTATACTTCCATAGTTCACAGCCTTCATCACACCAATAACTGAGTATGATGCACCCTTTTTCATGTCCCTCCCTACACATCTTCCAGGGATGAGTATCAAGTGTACTACATTTGCCACAATGAGCTCTCACACATCTTATTGCCATACCTAAGTATTCTTTTTGTTACATAGACATTACTGTCTGATGGTGCAGATACCCCATCAAGGTGTTATACTAGATGGATGTGTGATACCTTTTCCAGTGATGCTCTTGGCATGGGTTACATTCTTGACAGTGTGGATTGTCCTATATATATAGTGATTGTGAGTATATGCCATGCACACCTGTCAACTAGCCTGGATTGATTATAACATCACATACAGGTATAGCAGTGTCCCTCCTAACACCTCTAGCAGATGTTACATTGTCAGGCTGGTGTGCTTGATTACTCTCATAGATTGCTGACAACTCATAATAGTTGTACAAGTTTGTCCGGCAAAACCATTTATGATTACTCACAATCACAGATGTTATGTCAGAGACATGGGATTACTGGTGGTATTATTCTGATATTGTCCATGATTATGCATGCTTCTGTTTACTGTTGTCCATGAGCCTGTAACTATGTGTCCTACTTGGTGGAAACCTCTGCTGACATTACAGTCATATTCAGGCAACTCATTTTGCACAGTTTTACAATATGCACCTAACCCCTTTTGTATATTACATCCCTGTTATACATCCTTTCCATATTCATGTCAGGAGGCTTATATCACAAAGGAATATTCTCTATTGTTATATCATCTTGAGTGACAGTCACATAATATACATTCACTGTACAATCCATACTGTAGCATGTCGATAAGTTATTAGGGTTCCTACTATATCTGCCTTCATTGACATGCCCTCATCTCTTGTACATTAACATGTTTCACCTGTCCTCTTTCCCTGTGTTCATTCCTACAATTCATTTGTGTGTAACTATTCAATACACACACTTCACCTGAGTGTTTATTTTTAATGGCAGTCTATGTATGGTTACGGATATTTTGCACAAATTTTGTACAGTATGCCTGACACAGGTTTCCACAATAGTCTTCACTGTTTACACTTTCATATAATGTGTTGGAACTATATACATTGCTTTATTCATAACGCTGGTAATCTTTCTTGTATAGAGTGCAAACACATTGACCTAGTTTGCCCATAGGTAAACAGATTTACATGTCTGCTGCTATCTGTGTTACTTTATATGGTTTCCTGGCCAGCAACACTTTTGGTAGCCATGAAACCAAGTTGTTTATGTTTAAATGTGATGCACAGCATGAATATGTAATTAACCCTGCTTCTCTGCACACAAACCTGCAAATTCCATGGAGACTTCGCACTAAGCCTACATGGAGTTTATTGAATTCCACAGGAACATCTAAAATAGCTGTGTATAAATGTTATATTCTGGAAACTATTAAACTAATATTAAAGGAATACCTTGTCTGCCAGTATTACCTGAACACAGATAAACTGAAATCTGGTGATGTTATATTCTGGAGATGAAAGTATTATCAAAGGAATACCTTTTTTCTGTCAGTATTATCGGAACACCACTGAAAACATTAATTGAAAATTAGTAATGTTGCTTTAACTCTAATCTGCATAAATACACATCTGTTATATATACATGTTAACTTTAAAGAATTTAAATAACTGAAACACATTTAAACAAACATTGAAGAACTGCATATTTGCTGTATACACATTTCTACTTTAAAGAATACTTTTGTTTAGATAGCTGAAATACATTTAAACTGAAAACTACTACTGTTGTACAATTGTCTGTGAACATGCACATTTTAACTTTAAATAATTTAGATAACTGAAACACATTTAAACAAACATTGATGAAATGCACATTTGCTGTATACACGTTTTAGGTACTTGAGTTCTGCACCACAGCTCTTGCCAAGTTTAGGCCTTACTTTGCATTGTCCCAGTCGCTACTGAGGTATTGAAATGGCCTCTCTAGAATCCTTTGGTTGTACACTTAGGCCTTCCAAACCTCCCCTTTTCCATTTCTTGTGCAAGGGTAGGTAGCTGATGTAAAATTTTCTTGACTGTATTTGAAGATGCATTCTGGAAAACCAACCTGGAAATTATTGTCTTTTGTAGCAATATCTGTAAAGCACACACACAAAAAAAAAAAAAAAAAAGAAAATGGTATCAGGTCCTTAAATAACATTTATTTATTTAACATTTGTTAACTGGGTTAGTCCAACTAAGCAGAAAATGTGCTTTTTCCATGGAGACATGAGGATAAACGCTCCAGAATACATATACATATTTACATAGAAAGAGGACAAAATAGAGATGATATTGGAAAGAAACCCAAAGAAATAACAGGGGTACAAAAATATACATAAAATGTACAACTAACAAAGTACACGAAATGTAGAAACTTTTTTTTTTTGCGCCATGTACAGAGGGTAGATGTTCAGGGATGAGGTCATAAATTTTCCATTTGTAAGAATGGATAGAATAAGATCAACATATTCTGAGAAGTAGAAAAGAGGTGGAAGTAAATTTGGAAAGGAAATGGAAATTAAGGAGAATTGTGACAAGTGCAAGATCTTGAGTTCAGGAAGTTGTTTTTAACTTCAGTTTTGAAGGACCTGCTATCATTAACCATTACAACCAATATTTTCAACTTTAATATTTAAAAACTGATAGCATTGCTTGTTGCCCTGACTTTATTTACATTTTTCTGCATGAAATAAACATATGCTGCTAATAAACTCTTGTAAGTCTGTATGCAAACTGATAATGTACTATAGTGAACTAAACCAATGCTACTAATAAATCTAATAAATATATTTTTGCAAGTCTGTAATGAACCCATAATGTACTACAGTGCAATAGAAAGGCTGTAACTTATTAAGTTGAATGGAAACCTACATGACATTGTTTTTCCCTGTTATAACTTCAAACAAAACTAAAGTAGTAATCTGACACTGTATTATTATTTTAACATTTTTTTTTATATTTTTATACCTCTAGAAAATTTTACTTAACTGTTGAACTTTCTACATTTACTCTGTGACCCTCAGGTCAGAATTTGCTTTTCACTGTGTAGGCTTCCTCCCACTGTCTTAACATAGCTGTTTGTTTAGCTGATGTCATTTAATTTTTTCAGTACTACTGAATGCTGCAAGGATTTAGCATTACTGACTACAATTCTTTTGGATAAATAGTAAGAACTGTTACTGCATAAAACTGTTACTAATAATAGTAAAGTGATCTTTAACATACTGCTTTATGGCGTACAGTACTGTGTTTAATTCAGCTTGCTGAGCTGGTCTGTAATTTGTTAACTCAGTTACACAAGTACATGCCTTTGGTGCTTGGTAAATTGCAATTTCTGCAAAAAATATATACAATCTTGAACTGTTTACGTATTTGCATTTATTACTTTATTGAAATTATCTAAGTCTGGAACTTTACTTGTCTGTCCTTTATACAAGTATGTGAAGTTTCTTTATATAGTATACACATTTATTACTAGAGTTGAACTGATCTGATTCTGGACCTTTACTACCCTTTTTACAATTATAATGTGAGAGTAAAAGTTGTGGCTTTAATGACACATAATATTTATGATGCACTTTTTCTTGCATGGGATCTGAACTTTTAACTGTACTGTCACTTCTAAAATGCAGCACTGACTTTAAATTTGACATTCTGTTAACTAGCAAATCAGCATTTAATATCTGTGAATGTTTTTTGTCTCTGTCTGTATCAAGATGATGTTCTTCGTCTCACATTGCTGCAGTCATAACCTGTGGGTAGTCCGCTGTCCTCGGTCGACCCGAATACCAAAGAGCTAGGCCGGCGTCGGTCATTGTCACCTAGAGCTGACGTCAGTACGTAGTAGTACTTAAGCGCATGACCGACGCCATATCCTCAGTCTTTCTTGCCGCGTGGTCCGAAGCAGAAGCAGCGTTTGCAAGTGCGTTCGGCGTTCTGAAATTTTCATTTATCGAGTTTCAGACCGAAGACCAAGTTGGGCTAAGTACCCCGTTGGGGAAATTTTTGACTTTTCTTGCCTCAGTTATCCAGATGTCAGAAAAAGTTAATAATTGTATTTCTTGTGGGAAACAGATACCTCATAGGGATTATCATTCTTTCTGTATTCCTTGCTTGGGGCCGGAGCACGACGTGGTCGGGTGTTGCTTTTGTGCTAGATTTAATAAGCGCACCATTAAACGAAGATTAGACTGTGCCAGGCTTGTTTTTGGTAAACGGTGTAACTATAACATGCCGTCGGATCCTCCGACACCCGCTACCGCTAAAAAGCGTAAGGATAAATCTTTAAGGTCTAAACCGGATGAGTCATCCGTTGCGGATGCCGGTTCTACGGAGCCTCCGGTTGAACCTGTGGATCCTGCCGAGGGTTCGGCTGAATCCCAGGGGGAACCTTTACTTTTACAGGAGTTGGCCTCTCAGGAGTTAGGCCAGGCTGAGGGTGCTTCTCAGGTGTCTGTAGTTCCAGCTTTACAAAAGGTTATTAGGCCTTCTACTTCAGTGGCTAAAGGCCATGCTAAGGCCAAACCTTGTCCTGTTGGCCCTGGTCATAGTTCTAGCTCTCCAGCCCCTGTTCTTAAAAAAGCATATGTTGAAAATGGCAGAGGATTTGATTACTTTGATCAGGGGTTCTATGCCCCCCCCCAGAGAAGAGGCCTAGGGTGGAGGCAGATTTAGAGGGAATGGATCATTCCTCTGACTACTCTGAATCCTCAGCTGAAGAAATTCAGGATTTCCCTTCCTATTCAGATTCGGATGCAGAGGACTCCTGTCCGTCTGCTTCTCCTCCAGAGGATTTTTCTTTTTCTGAGACTTTACATTCCATGAGGGAACATTTCAAGTGGGAAGGTCAAGATTTTTCAGATTCTCGGAAAAGGCTTAGGGAATTTTTGTTTCTGCCACAACATAGGCCCTTGGCTATTCCTCCTGTCTTAGATGTTGTTCAGGATGTTTTTTCTGAATCTTCCCTTAATCCTGATTCTTTGCCTCCGGCCCCTGTTAAGCCAGACAGGTATTACAGAGTTCCAGAAGCACATAAGTATTTGTACAGGAGTCCTAGAGCTGATCCGGAAACTATTATTCAAGGTCCGAAGGGTGTTAGGGCTGCTGTGGCTAAGAATCCAGTTCCTTTGGATAAGGATTCTAGAGCGTTAGATAGGTGGGGGAAAAAAGTGTACACCTCCTCTACGTTAGCTATGAGGGCTTTGAATTGCCAATTTCATATGCTGAAGTATCAGAATTTTTTGTTAGGCCAATTGAAATCTAAGGTGGATGCTTTATCTGAGGGTATAGAGTGTAAGGAGCTCCAGGAGTTGGTTCATGCATCAGATCAAGTTGGCAAACATTCTTTGCAGTGTGGTTTTGATGCTCTTCAGGCTTCATCCAGGGTGGCTGCTACAGGCTCAGTTATTCGTAGACATGCCTGGCTTAAGGATCAGAATTTGTCAGAGCATGTTAAGGCTTGGATTTTGGATGCTCCTCTTCAATCTGAAGTACTTTTTGGCCCTCCTGTGGAATCAGTTTTGAAAAAGATGGAAGAAAAGGCTAAGTCTATGCAGACGGTCAAGGATTTTATGCAGGTGCAGCCCCCTAAGTTTAGTAGGAATTGGCCTGCTAGGGGATGGTCTTATCCTTCTTTGGATTATCAGTCTAAGGGCAGGTCTAGACGTGGTAGAGACAGGGCTCACGCTCAGGGTTCTTTCAGACCTAGGACTTGGAGCTCTCCTGCACAGTCTTCTGGTGAGGGTAGGGGTCAGCCCTTTTGTAAGCAGACCCAATGACCTGTATCTTCCGCTGCCAGACCCTTCTTTACTGGCAGCTCCTCTAGGAGGAAAGTTGGGACTTTTCAAACAAAACTGGAATTTGGTCACCCAGGACCTATGGGTGTTGGATATAATAAATCAAGGTTACAAGTTTTACTTTCACACTTTTCCTCCTTTCAAAGGCATGCCGGATGTGCCTCCTCAGCAAAGGTTGGAGGCTCAGGAGCAAATTTCTCTGCTTTTGCAGATGGAGGCAATTCAGGTGGTCCCGCCATCAGAAGTAGGCCTAGGGTTTTATTCCCGTCTATTCCTAGTGCCAAAGAAAGGAAAAACTTGGAGGCCAATTCTGGATTTGTCCATTCTCAATACCTACCTAGACATTCCAAAGTTCAAGATGTTAACATTACAACAACTTCTGCCTATGCTAGGCAAAGATCACTGGATGGTAACCCTGGATCTCAAAGAGGCCTATCTTCACATCCCTATCAGGCCCAGTTGCAGGAGATTCCTGAGATTTCGGGCTGGTACTTCGCATTATCAGTTCTCTGCATTGCCCTTTGGTTTATCTACTGCACCCAGGGTATTCACAAAAGTTCTGGCTCCTGTGATTGCTTTCTTCAGACAGAGAGGAATACAAATCTACCCTTATCTGGACGATTGCCTGATTCTTGCTCAAAACAAAGACATATTACTACAACATCTCCAGTATGTAATGGCAGTTTTAAGGTGCCTAGGGTATTCTGTGAACGAAATAAAGTCCAGTCTAGTACCCTCTCAGGACATGTGCTTTCTGGGTGTGAGACTGAATACAGCTTCTCAGATGGCATTTCTGACCCCGGACAAACAAAGAACTCTTCATCTTTACTTCCAGCAGTTATCAGTAATGTCCAGGCTGACTGCAAGGACAGTCCTTCAAGCCTTGGGGTTCATGGCATCTTGCATTCTAGTACTTCCCAATGCCAAACTGCATATGAGGAAGCTACAATGGTATCTCAAAAGTGTGTGGACTCAACATTGCCACGGTTTGGACACTGTCATTTGGATTATACCTTGCATCCAGAAGGAATTCTTGTGGTGGGCTCAGGAATGTCACCTAAACAAGGGACTCTCTGTGACCCGACCAGAGGCGAGTCAGATCCTAACGACGGATGCCTCGGACTTGGCTTGGGGAGCACACTTCAATGGGAAATGGATACAAGACATGTGGCCTCCCAAACTACTACATTTGCATATCAACATGAAGGAGATGTTAGCAGTTCAATTTGCTTTGATGGCCTTCAAGGACCTGCTTCAGCCGGGACAAGTGTTGATTCAAACAGACAACACAACAGTCATGTGGTACATCAACAAGCAGGGGGGAACCCATTCCTACCCTCTTTGCAGGCAAGCAATGATTTTGTGGGAGACTGCTCTGAGTTTTCGAATCAATCTTCAAGCACGGTTTCTGCCAGGAGCTCAGAACTCCCTAGCAGATATATTGAGCAGGCAAATTGTGGATCCCCACGAGTGGAAACTGGATCCTCAGGTTTTCAAACAATTGACTGTGGCGTGGGGAACACCAGACATAGATCTGTTCGCTTCTCCACTGAATTTTCAACTTCCAAAATTTTGCACAAAGATGTTCCACCCAGATGCTTGGAAAGTGGATGCTCTATCTTTCAGTTGGAACAACCTTCACGTTTATGCTTTTCCTCCTCTGCCTCTTCTCCCCAAGGTACTCTTGAAAGTCAGGCAGGACAAGCCTTGCATGATTCTAATAGCACCAGATTGGCCACGTCAGCATTGGTATCCTCTGCTGAGGAGCTTAATCCAGGAGCCTCCTTGGCTTCTGCCACAGGTTCCTCATTTGTTGTCCCAGTCAAACAATCATTTTCTCAATGTTCAGGTGCAGTCCCTCCATCTGACAGCCTGGCGTATTCTGTGATGGAGCTGGTGGGGTCTCAGCTTCCTCAACAGGTTTTGAATGTCATTTTGGAAGCCAGGCGGCCTAGCACTAGAAAAGTTTATGCTGATAAATGGAAGAGATTTTTTCTTTGGAGCACTGCAAAGGGTTTTGATGTTTCAGTGCCTAATTTGAGTCTTGCACTACAGTATCTTACTGAATTACTGGACAAGGGTTTGTCATTCTCTTCTGTGAAGGTTCATGCTGCAGCCATTTCTGCTCACTATGATTGTGACCCTCCTTTATTTTCTCATCCTTTGTTCAAACAATTTCTTAGAGGGGCAAAGAATATAAGACCACCACGTAGAGCTCCTACTCCTTCCTGGGATCTCAATTTTGTTTTGGAGAAACTTACTTTACCTCCTTTTGAACCTGCAGCTACGTCTGAACTGAAGTTTTTGTCTTGGAAGACTGCTTTTTTGTTGGCCATTACTTCTGCTAGGAGGGTATCTGAATTGCAGGCACTCATGGCAGTTGAACCCTTTTTGATATTTCATAAGGATAGAGTTTCTTTGCGAACTAACCCTACTTTTATGCCTAAAGTGGTTTCTAATGTGGCCTTGAACCAGTCTATTCATTTGCCTACTTTTTATGCTAATCCCCAAAATAAAGGGGAAAAAGTCTTGCATTCTTTGGACATCCACAGGCAGTTACGTTATTATTTGAGCAGAACTAAGGGGTTCAGACAGACTCAACAATTATTTGTTTCTTTTGCTTTGAGTTCACAAGGGAAAGCTGTTTCAAAACAGACTATTTCAAAGTGGATTGGTCATTGTATTGCTTTTTGTTATTCTCATCATGGGAAGGATGTTCCTGCTGGGATCAGACCTCATTCTACTAGGGCTACTGCCACTTCTACTGCTTTTCTAAGGGGTGTAGCTACTAAGGATATTTTGGAGGCAGCTACTTGGAGTTCAGTACACACTTTTACTAAGCATTACCTTCTCCCTCTTTATTCCAAGTCCAGGGCTGGGTTTGCCACTGCAGTTTTACAGGGCATGTTAGCAGCTCCTAATGCTTTGTAGTTTGCCAGCCTCCCTTTTCCTTTGCTTTGGGATTCTACCCACAGGTTATGACTGCAGCAATGTGAGACGAAGAACATAGTACAGTTTTGTACCTACCATAAATGTAGATGTTCGAGGATCCACATTGCTGCAGTCCAATTATCCCTCCCTCCTTCCCCTCTATAGTTGTGGTTGCTGGGTTTCTTTTTGGGATACTCTTTATTTCCACACTGGTGGTTGTTGGGCTTTTACTACTTTAGTTCTGGCCTTCATTTTTAGGCCTTCTGACATCTGGGGCAAGAAAGACTGAGGATATGGCGTCGGTCATGCGCTTAAGTACTACTACGTACTGACGTCAGCTCTAGGCGACAATGACCGACGCTGGCCTAGCTCTTTGGTATTCGGGCCGACCGAGGACAGCGGACTACTCACAGGTTATGACTGCAGCAATGTGGATCCTCGAACATCTACATTTATGGTAGGTACAAAACTGTACTTTATTTATGCATTGCAACACTTAATTCAATAGCATAACTCAAAGGTCTTAACAATGTCTGCTAAACAAAACAATAACACAAAAAAAAAAATTGCCAGAGGTGTAACTGTAAACCATTTATTCTGTGAATTAACCTGAATGTCATTTCTGGTATACCCTATACAACATGTGCTTCCAGAATGGTAAATGCATACTGTTACCTTTTTCTTTTTTACTGGCCACTCTCAATATATCTTAAAGTCAACTCCATGCACTTCAGCAGTAGCAGCTGAGCTGGAATTCATTTTATCTTTAACCCATAAATCTGCATGTTCCTGTCATAACCAATTCTTCAAATTCTGTACATTTGCACAGTCTACTGTGTACAAATTCTTACAAGTGTCATCTGTGTACACTACTATACACTCTGCAGCAT
Source organism: Protopterus annectens (assembly GCF_019279795.1). Classification (NCBI taxonomy): domain Eukaryota; kingdom Metazoa; phylum Chordata; order Ceratodontiformes; family Protopteridae; genus Protopterus; species Protopterus annectens. The sequence goes on from NC_056725.1 coordinate 69,598,111, forward strand.
TTTTATTTTTCCATAAAATCTTGTTCATGAAGTCTAAAACAACATGTAACTTTGATTATATGCCCATACCTAGTACAGAGATGTTACACTTAAAACTGTTAACTTCTGTAATCTTTGACCCTTTAAATCCTGACAAAACTGCACTTGTGTCTTCTAGTAGAGGTCTGTTTTGTAACTGAAATTGATATGTCTATATTAATTCGTACTTTATTCCATAACTTCTTTTCTGTAAACAATGAAATGACAGATAATCTGGTTTGGTGCTGGACTGCCACATCCTTTATAGATAAGATAAAAATCAATTTTTTATAGAACTAGCAACAAAACAACACTGGCTTGATATGTGGTATGCATTTTATTCTTTATTTTGCCCTGAAGTCTGTATATCATTTATATTGGTGTTGACTTTATCAGACTAATCAAAATCTTCACTTTGACCTCTCTTATACCCTTTAGTACAATATCTGGTAGGGTTTCTGAAAACAATAAACTAGAATTTATTACATTCTGAATATCTATATTTGAAATGGCATCTTGTCTGGAAATCTGCATGTTATGTACACTGACTGTGTTTATGTCTGTAGTGGCAGTGCTGCAACTTAACTCTGTATTTTGAATTACATTTGCTGTAACATTTACACTGATTTCTGAAGACTGTAAACAAGAATTTGTGTTATTTAAGTCTGAAACCATACCAGTAGAGGCTGACTCATTCTGAGAATCCATCGCAGTCTACCTCTGAGATTTAACCCTTTTTATGTCTAGAAAGATTTAACATTCCTTAACTAATAACATTGAAATTTAAATGGAAATTTCTGAAACACAGTTTTTAGACACATTTACTGGTGCCTTTTCTGTTGAAGTAGTGTTAGTCATATTTCCACAATTTACATTTACTGTTGTGTTAATTTTTTTTTCTGAGATTTACTGTCTGACCGAGATAGAAAACAAAATGAATGCTAACACAAATTTATGATTTGAACTTGCTTGGCCTGGCTTCTCACAGCTTTTTTAACTTTTTCTTGTTTCTTGGCTCTGTGAAATCACACTTGAAGCTTGAGAGTCTGTTGTCTGCTTTGTAGATGGTGAAGTACATTGCTGTTAACTGGATAATGTCTTTTACACTGGTATCTTGGAGAGTCTTATGCTTTTTGGGACTTTTCTAAGGTTTGTTTGTGTCTTTCGGCTTTTCCTGGTTAGGGGTCGCCACAGCAGAACTCTGGTCCGCTAATGATTGGTAGTGGATTTTTACGTACCGGGTTACCAGCCCTGATGCACAACCTTTAACGAAGGCATGCCCCATTCATGTATGCCTCCACACAGGAGACGCTCTAGCTGAGAATTGAATGGGACAACATCTTGCTATGAGGCGACAATGCTACCGCAGCACCACCGCAGTATGGGACTTTTCTAAGGTAATGTTTTAATTTAACATTGCTGAAGTTTTTAGATTTTCTGAAGTACTGCCACTCTATTGAAGCTCTTTGAGGCTTTTTCTGAAGTAGTGATTTGAATGAACACTGGTGCTCTATAGGATACATGTGGTCTGACTGCTGATGCAAGGTTGCTATTGAGTATTGTTCCCCCCATCAGTGGTGGCTCACCACTGAAAGAATTGATATTACTGTAGGATACTGGAATCAACTGAAAGAAACTAGAATTAGACAATATTGATTGCCTTTATCTTTTAATTACCCAGAACTATGCTGAACAGGTGCCAGTCTCTCCTTTGTGAGCCAAATCTTCTTGTACTTTTCAGAATAGTCTGGACATACTGTAGTTCTATTAGAAATGTTTTATTATGGGTAGATGTCAACAATATCCATATACTGTTTGCAATAACAGTGCTGATAAACTGAAAAAGTCCTTCATTCATATTCATATTCCTTTGATAAACTGAAATAGTCCATTGCATTCATATTCTTTATATTCCTTTCATCCTGAATAGTAGAATTAATATTCTGGAATGCAGGATATTTGACCTGACTTCTGCATTCATACCTGATTGTCTGTACTGCCTTCTGAGGACTGCGCTGCCATGACTATCTGCATATGAGTGCAAAAACGAACAAACTTAACCATGTCTGAAGTATTTTCTAATAATACCAAACCCTGTAAGTTTTACACTCCTCTGTAACATTGGTTCCCAATCATTGTAGCATACAAACAAATGTTTTTGCACTCAACAGCACATTTTGTTCTTATCAGTATTCCTGGCTGAAGGTTATTTTATTGATTTTACTGAAACTGTATGCAAACTTTGAAGACTGCTTTAATATGGCTGCAGTTTTAGACTTCTGCAAAGAGAATACTGTATTCTTGTACATTTAAATAACTGATCTAGCATTAACCCATCTCAAAAACTCCTTTCCTTATCTTCTCTCTACTTTACCCAAAGTCATACACAAATAATCCTGCAATCTGCTTAAGAATTTATTTACAAATACACCCTTAGTCCTGTTATGTTCTACATCTTGCAACTCTTCTCTAATCAGTTATTTCTTTCCATTTTCACATGAATTCTTTACAACATTGTTATTAAAGCTAGCCACCAGAAATACTAATTAACATGGTTTATTAACTCAGTTGCTGGCACACTAGGTGGATACTGTTCATAACTTTAACTCTGTCTTGTATTAAAAAAAAAAAAAAAAAAAAAATTCTCACTTAATGCTTTTAAGTTAATTTGTGATTGCTGTCTTTTCTGTAACATTCACTTGTATTCACAATTATTGTTAATCTGTACCTGTATTCTTTGTTGGAGCTTTTCTGCCTGGCCTCCAGTGATGGGGGCCTTTGCCCATATGGTCTTTCCCAATGAACAAAAGCAAATAAATTAGATGTGGTTCTGTGGAGTCTGAATTGCTTTGCATAAAATTCTTAGGAAACATAATAAGATGGCCAGTACTCACCACCAGAATATAGCAGGTTAAAGGAGAAAGTATAGTAAAATAAATACAGAAATAGTTCAGCTTTTCTCTGAGATAAAACATTTCAAGATCAAACATGCTATTGAAATAAGAGCTTGTAAGATTTTTTAAATAAAGCAGGTTCACAGCAAACAGATTACAGATAAAACAATAGCATAACAAGAGACTGCTCAAGAGAAGTGTATTTCAGAGAGGAGCTCATGTGTAGCAGCTTATGTGTCGAAAACCTAAAGAAACATTGCCTTGAAAAAGAAATAATAATAAAAAAGTGAACATTATAATAAGGTCCTTTTCTTCTGTGAGTAATTTTATAGTAATTTTACTGAGTTTTCTATAGGCGAGATACAGGTGAACAACAATTAATTCAAAAAGATTTATTTTCTACATATATTACTCTATATTATACAATGACTGGCCATTAGTATTCAAAAACGTGCATGCTGATTGGTCAGCCCAAACTGAGTGCCCGTTGTAAATCCCAGACTATACCAACCTTCTTTCCGTTCGTATATTCCAAACCTTAATTTTTTTTTCAACAAAAATAAAAAAAAAAAAACTATAATCCATACTCCGGACTTACCCGAGAGGCAGCATGGAAGAAATACAATGAAAATCAGGTACATTATTTAAAACTAAAGACACGTACCTGATTTTCTTTGCATTTCCTCCATTCTGTCTCTCTCTTCTCCGAAACTAGCCCACATTTTTTTTTTAATCATAAAAAAGAAAACAAAAAAGGAGCAATGTCGACTTTCTTTTCTCCATTGCTTCCTTTTTGAAGTATTGATGTACTGGGTATGCATGGGAACGCAAGTTCCATACATCTGCGCAGTACATCAAAACAAAGCAGCAGTATACCACCACCCACAGAAGAACAGTAATGCGCCATTATGCAAAGATATTATTTAAGAAAAGTAAGCATTCTTTTCTTAATGTTATTGTATAATAGCAATAACTGACTTCATGGTTGTGGTATATTGAAATTTACCCATTGTTGGCTTTATTTAATCACTTGGGCTTCACCCTCATGATTAAACCACATCAACCGTGGGTAAATCTTTAATATACCATACCACGTCATTGGTTATTGCTTAAATCTACCATCCTCTTAAGTGTTTCATTATATACCTTTATGTGAATTGGACTAGTATGTCTTTTAAGTAAGCTAAAGTTTATTTTAATAAGTAGCTCTGTATGTATGCCTCTTCAATTTAATCATCTTTAACAATGTATGCTCTTGAAATTTATATATATATATATATATATATATATATATATATATATATATATATGACATTGTGTCAGAATTATTTTTTTAATACTAAATGTACCTTTTTGTAAGTTCTGTAACAATTCTGAGAAAGTCCCAGTAGCAGGTAATAAGTGAAGTGGATCCCAGGGCAGTAGCAAGCCAAGAGTAAGAAGGACACCTATAGCTGCATAATTCTGCCATTAGTCTTAATGTTCACATATTTGTCAGCTTAATTTATTTATCATATTTTGAGGATTCATATCTCACACTTGCAACAGTTATGTTGTTTTCAAAATTCACTAAACCACCAATGTTTGTTTTTTATGTAAGTTTTTCAGTTTTTAGTTTGAGATGACTACACAACAATCACAATGTATCTAAAGCTACAAGCTAACCTCTTTAAAAAGAGGAGACTGTGGATTATACATTTTGACTCATATCTCACAGAGGCTGGTCTTGCTGATAAAAATAATGCACAGTATTTCTTTATGTTGCAGGAGATGATGTCAACAAGGTCTGTAACCCTTTAGTGTTTAGACAAGAGAAGACAAAGAATATCTATATTTAAAGAAAATATTGCAAACAGAGAGCCATGGAAGAATCTACTATATGTACGGTGTTTATTTTTCACTAGAAATCAAGGATTCAGGAGTCAGTAGCTGCTGTTGGACAGATCTTACATGCATAGTGCATTACTATGAGTTTAGCAATCTGATTCACTGCTAAGATATATAATTGTCAGTGGAATCAGAAATAATCATCTAAGGGGAAGAGTAATAAGGGTAGCAGATCTGCCACTGGAGAAGGCTACTGATGTATGGAAACGAAGTGACATTTCTAAGTTACAGCTTAGAAGCATAACCGAAGAGTTGAAAGTGTTTACAATAAGGTCTGTAAGTGTGAGAGTAAAGTCTTAAAATGGCTAAAATACTAAACATAAGATAGACAAAGCAAATTAAATGCATGACATCCAAGATGGCACCTGATAATCAAGCAGGCAGAAACTACATCTAGAATAAGTGCAATGGCTTCAAGCATGAAAAGGTAAACTGCAAAGTATTTAATGAAGTTTGGAAGATTTGTGTCAGCAATGATACATTGACAGAGTCTGTCAGAAATGGAATAAGTAGCGCAGCAAGCTGTTAATGTTTTGGAGGGAAAATAACAACACAAAGCTGAATTGTTTGCTTGTTGGTACAACTGAACTCCAATCAGTTAATACAGTGCATGCTTTACACACTGGCAATATGTATATATATCTATAGTAACCTCCATGATAAGAAAAAAAAAGCTGTGGCTTACAGGCATTTCTTTTGAATGTAAGCTGGATGTTGGTGTAGATTGCAAAATAATGCTAGAAACTACTTTTAAGGCACTGACTTTAAACAGAGAAGTATGTAAAATAACATTCATGTTATTGTCACATTCAAAGCATAAACTCAAACCTTTCATCAAATCTGCCTAAACTGTACACACAAATGTAAAAATGCAAGCTCTTGTTCCTCATATCTTGTCAACCTCAATTAACGCAACCGGTTATTCTGGATAGCTGTGTTAGATTACCATTTCGCATGTGAGATTAGGTCATACAGCTCATATGCAAAATGATTTATCTACTACAGTGTGTAATAGGCCCTGGGCTTCAAAGATGGTGTAGATGTGTAAGAGAAATGTATTTCATATGTTTAGTATGCCATTGGGCAGTATCACAATCAACAAATACAAACTGTAATAGACCACATAGGTTCACAGACCCCATCCCATTGTTTGAATGGCACAAGGGAACACCTGGTACTCTAATGGTGTTCCTAGGTATAGAATAGTCTGACAGCATACAAAAGTAAGGTATCCTGCACTTTTATTGTAGTTTTTACATGACTTGCCTCTTCCCCCCACAGAAACTATAAATGGCATGGCATGACTATTTTTAATCAGGACATTATTCAGTCAACATCAAGATCCTCATCATTGTCTGTGGGATTGTTGTTGCCTCAGTTGTTATTGATGGTATTGTCTAAAACACTGTCCATTCTTATAGCTCCCCCTAGCATGTCCATTCAGGTCAGGAAGATATTTAGTATTGAACGTTCAGACTATTTTAAAGGAAACATTTAGGTATGCATAGGCGGTAGTGGGTCATACTGTTAAAAACAGTAAAGCTTTTCATATGCATGTAAGACAATTTAGGAAGATGGGGACTGGGGATCTTGCCTTGAATATTAAAAACCCTGTTATCACTGATCCTCTAAAAAGTGCAGGCACTTTTTGGCAGAACATCAAACCTGGCTCTGCAGGTTTGTTAGATGGAATCTGAGAATTCTGGAAAATAATGGCACATGCTTAATTTTAATGGAAATAATAATGGAAGATATGGTGAAGAAGTCTCTGTCTTGTGTTATCTAATGCCTTGCCTTGTACTGATGGTGTTAATAGCTATGTGTTTCCTCATCCAAAGTATATCATTCTTTTACCTCATTTTAAATGTTTTGTTTCAACTATCATTATTGTGTCTTATAATGAGCAGCTGGAAGGTGATAGCTGTTGTACCCATCCCCAAACATAAATCTGAAAATGTAAGTAATTGTAGACCTATTAGCCTAACTAGTTTGTAAAGCCTTCTGAAAGGGTACCGCTACTCCTCTTTAATGACTCAAGTAGACAATTTCTTGATATCTACCAAAATAGCTTTATTTTGCAACAGTCCTGTTGGAGCAACTTATTAGAATTTTCTGATATGGTTGCCTTCTCCTACAAACTTAGGTTACCTATGGATGTGACATATTTGGAATCTTGCTAAGCCTTTTACAGTGTTCTACACAATAAGATTCTGGATATTATGAGATCATTGAATCTTAATAGGTTTACTGTCTGACAGGTTTATCATTTCTTAGAAAGAAGAAATATAACATCAGGGTAAAAAATTGTTACTCAGGTGAAAGAACAGTTAACATCAGAGTTCCAAAGGGAACTGTTTTGGGTACTTTTTTGTTCACTCAATTCAGGTCTACCTTTCCTATAGCAGACAGTTTCTGAATCAGCAAGTATGCAGATGACATAAAAGCTGGTGCTATTTTAAGAAATATTATTAAAGAAATAGTATTATAACATTTCTGGACTCTCTAGATGTTTGTCCCATTGTTAAAGTAGTTCTGTTTAATGCTGTAAAATGTAAGGTATTGCATTGTGGTAAAATAACTATCCATATGAAATCAATCTGGATCTGATTATGGAATACAATACAATTAACAGTGTAGGTATTTGTTCTTGATGATCAGGTCAGATATGAGGAATATACATTGTCAATACTGAGGCAGTGTTTTGGAAACATGAATGATATGCTCTGCTCTCTATGTAACAGAGAGGAAAAGATGTTATTTCTACTTTACAAGACACTAATTTATTCCCATAATGATTATGTTGGAAAAGCATGTTTGTTTAATTCTGTTACCTTAAAAACCTTGAAAGAGTACAAAGAATGTACTAGGTAGATCTCTCGTGTATTTTATCTTTCTGATGGGGAATGGCTAAAGGACTGAAATTATTATGCACAGACTACTCGAGGAAGGTGTAGCATTGATATTTACATCTCTCAGGAATAAATTATTGGTGGCCGCAGTTAATATTACTTTCATTTCTTATTTTAGGGACAAAAGAAACAATAGTTTAATAATCATAGAAATAATTGATTTTCCTTTTATTTGTAATGTCTGATGTTATGAGGAAAAGTTTTAAATTTAAAGCAGGTATAATTTGTAATACTCATCCCCACTTCTCCACTTCAGACTCATCACTCACATTTATTTAAGGTTGGGTTAGACACCTGCTTTGGGGATTGTGTGTATGAGGTTCATAATCTGATGCAGAGGTCTTGGTAGCATCTTTGAGGCTTCAAGTCTGTTGATTTGTTACTTTAAACATTGAACATGTTAAAACAATTTTAAGGATTCCACTGGTTGTGAATCATAGAAATGGGTCAGCTAACTCTTCATTGATTGGTACTGCAATTGACAAATGATGACATACTCATATATATATATATATATATATATATGACATACACACACACACACACACATATATATATATATATATATATATATATATATATATATATATATGTGTGTGTGTGTGGATCCCCTTCAGAAGACTGAACATTCAAAAGATTAAAAATCACAATATCTAAAATTCAAAACATTGAAAATGGAATTTGCCCTTTCTCCAGTGTTGTGCAGTCTTGTAGTTGGTATATATAATTAGCAGGGGGAATGGGGGCAAAGCTCTCTATATGAGGGGTGCCAAGGAGCTTGCCCCCTACATTAAAATATTTTCGGTATATTGACTTTTAGATATTTTGACTTTCAGTCTTTTGAACTTTCAATCTTCTGACCTAGACCCATATGTATGTATATATGGGTCTATTTCTAAATTTCAAAGTTTCAAGACTTCAAATTTCTTATGGTCGAGACCATTAGATTGAAGTTTTGAAACTTCAAACCATTCAAATGGACATCACTGTACAGCACAGAATGGTATATTTACCATTTTCCTTGCTGTAGTGCGATCTTGGAGTTGGTATATTTAAATAGCAGGGGGTGTGGGGAGTGCAAGGGGCGCGCCTCTCTTTAAAAATGTAAAAGAAAAATATTTTTTTGCTTTTAATTTATTTTTTTATTTACATTTCAAAGTTTAGAATCTTCATTGTTATGGTTTCTACCATAAGAAATTTGAAGTTTTGAAACTTCAAAATTTAGAAGTAAACCCATAGATATATGGTTTACTATCAAAATGCAGAATGGCACTTAACCGAAACTGGAGTAGACTAATACATCTTTTCCAGTTTTCCAGTTTCCACAATGTTGTTCTGAAAATGTTTGACTGCACATTACCAAATGGTAGTGTACTTTTGCTAATGTGCATTTGATGTTCTGATAACAGATTGCATTACAGTGGGGACTGGGAAAGTTACCCTTTTCCTCACTGTTGTGCAGTCTCGGAGTTGGAATGTATAATTTGCAGGGAGTGTGGGGTGCAGGGGGGGCTTGCCCCTGGCAAAACTTTAAACACTTGTGCTGTGGGCATACAATTCATACAGTAGCTTCAGCACAAATGCCTGATGGTCTGATGTCACCTCATGACATTCTGAATTTGGTCGAATGCAGACTTTGTGGTGATGATTTTCGACATTCCAATAAAGCGACATTGCCAAATTCAGAATGTCAGTCAAGTAAGTAGATTTTTTTTTTTGGTATTCAACTTTTTTGAGAATTTCCTTGTGTTCTGACTGAAGAGTGCTTCTCAAAATCTGGAAATATAGTGCTGATAAGTATTTTTTTTGGCACTTTTTAACTTTTCAGAGTTCTGCACTGTCTTAATTTTTGCTTGACTGAATTATTTATATATTTGCTGGCATTGTTTTCTGATCTGTTCTGAAACTGGTTCCCCCCATTCCTGTGGTGTTGTTAAAGTTGGTAAAGCTGGTCTAACAGCTTTTGTGTTATCTGATTATTTCAAGGCTTACTGATATAAAAATATTCAGCTTATAAATTCCTGCATACCATTGCTAGAATCTCCCTGTGTTCTGACTGAAGAATGCTTCTCAATCTGGAAATATAGCACTGACAAATATGTTTTTGGCACTTTTTAACTCTTCAGAGTTCTGCACTGTCTTAATTTTTGCTTGACTGAATTATTTGTATATTTGCTGGCATTGGTTTCTATTTTCTGCTTGTTCTGAAACTGGTTTTCTCCCCTCAGCCCTATTCCTGTGGTGGTGTTATAGTTGGTGGCTTTGCAGTTGCCTGTCCCTACTATAAATTTGATCTGGGACACTCCTCCCAGTCTAGAGTCATTAGTTTATTCTACCTAATAACAGAGTGAACATTTGAGAAGGCCAACCCACTTAGGTTCTTAACCTTGAATTATCTTCTGCTCTTCCTTTTTCCCTTTCCACTTTACTAAAAAAAAAACTTTGCTAGAATCTCCTTGTGTTCTGACTGTGTGTGCTTCTCATCTGTTAAGTATATTTTTTGGCACGTTTAACTGTTCAGAGTTGAATAAAACAACAATTGAATTTCGTTCAGAGTACATTTTGAATAAATTGCATTTATTTAAACTGTATTTGCTTTAATACTGCTACACAAGTGTGTTAGCTTGAACTGCACTTGAATTGTTTTTAGTGCTGTTTTAGCTGCTTTTCTGTAAAAAAAAATAATAATTCTAAGCTTGTTTCCTGTCTTTCCTGTAACTAGTCTAGTCCAGATACAGATTTGCTGTATCCAGGACTGTTTGTAAGCTTCTGAGCCCCCCAAGTATTTCTGTGCTGGAGGGAAGCTTTCTAGGTTATCAATGGGAGTGGTAAGCACTAAGTAGCCTATCTACCACAAGAGGAAGTCTTTTCTGGTCCAAGATTGTAGTTTATTGGCCGTTTGGGCAGTTTTTCCATCTCTTTCAACTTTCTGGTTTAAAAGCCCATGTTTGCACTCGTTTCCCGCCTTTCCTGTAACTAGTCTAGTCCAGCTACAGATTTGCTGTACTCAGGACTGTTTGTAAACTTCCGAGTGGTGCCAAAGTCTGCTCTTCAAATTTTCCCTTAGATCTGCTAGTTCTCTCCTCTCCTGCACTTTTACTAGCTTATTAGTCTAGCACTTTACCAGACTTCTTGTAGCAATTATTGTAGCACACAAAAGTGCTACCAGCACTAAACGTTCTACAAGGAAACAGCTCCAGTATTTATTAATGCCCACCCCTCCAGGCATGTCTAAAGATCAGTTCCCTGTGCTTTTCTGGTGAAAGGAACCTGGTGAACTTGGGCATCCTGAGGCAATGTAGCAACTGCCTCATGTATACTGACAACCCTCTCCTCTTATCTCCCAACACTCAGACTTGCAAGAGATGCACTTATATATCCAAATTGGAAGCCACGCACTGTCTAGCCAAGACCAGAATAGCTGGTCAAGAGGAGAAGGTCAACACTTGTACCACATGGAATACATAGCCCTCCAGAACACACACCAACACTGCCTTCACATTAAAACACAAACCACACACCCACCTTCGCAGAGGCTCTCAATAAAAATCTACTCAAACAGCAGAGACCTCTAAGGCAGAAATGCAGTCAACCACCACAACACAAAATAATCACAAGACACATAACTCTCCTAAACAATGTGCCACTCAACCAAAGCCCCTAAGGCAAAACAGTGTGACCAACACACTAGTCATAGCTGACTCGATAGTGAGGCACACTGATGTCCCACTTACTAGTTTGAATAAGGAGAAAGTAACAGTCAGCTGCCTGTCAGGTGCCAGGATCCACCACATAATGCATGCACTCAGGTCCTTGAACAACAGGTACAAATATGACTCTGTCATTGTACATGTGGGTGTGAATAACCTGAGACGTACTTCCCTGGATTACATGAAAAGAGACATGTAGGAGCTTTAGGATTATGTAGCCCAGGTGGGTATGACCCTAGCCCTAAGCAGCATTCTACCATCACCAAGAATGATAGCACAGTACAAGCAGAAAATGATTCATTTCAACAATTGGTTACGTTTCTGGTGTCATTCTACGAGGATCCATTATCTGTCTACCTGGGATTACAGGATTGATAGACCTCAATGCTTTGCCAGAGATGGCCTGCATCTGGTCACCCCTGGGCTTCCGGATATTGGCCAAGGCTCTTGCCAACCCTATAGTGTCTTTTTTAGGTGGTGTTCCAAAGATCAAATTACCACCATAACAGCTACAAACAAATGCAATCTGAGGGTCATGCTGCTCAATACTATAAGTCTGAATCACAAAATGCACTCACTCAAAGCACTCCTTAAAATGGAAAACATCGACATTTGTGCTTTAACAGAGACATGGTTCAAGGCAGCAAAAAACACCCTTACATTACCAGGCTATAACTCATTCCACACATTTTGGACCCAGTTCTTGGACTGAAGCTCCAAAGGCAGTGGTGTTTTCATATTCATAAAGGATGCACACACCTCCAGACTTGTAGCCCAACATAATGCATCTGAGACAGTTCAGGTGCAGCTGACATTGCATAAGACAGAGATTCAGGTTGTAGCCTGCTATAGATCCCCAACCATGTCCCAAGACTCACACTCCACATTCCTAAGCACCCTGGAGAATATTAGGGTCCAACCTAACACTCTCATACTGGGCGACTTCAAGTACCCCTCCATTAACTGTGGAAACTACTTATGTACCAATACACTTGCCCAACGTTTCCTGGAATTCATTAATTCCAATGCCCTGGACCAGCTGGTTCTTACCCTACAACATCCTTAACCTGGTCATTACTAATATGAGTGACCATTGCTCTACACCAATAGTCAGCTCCTCCCTCTTTAGATCTGACCACAAACTAATCACCTTGGAAATCTACATCCCTTCCACCCCACCCCTCAAAAGTAACCACCATGAAAAACTTCTCCAAAGCTAACTTTGGCTCCCAAAAACAGTGGTGGCTAACTTCATAGCACATATGCAAATGGAGAATAGTTGCATGACTGCCAAATCATACACCAATGCATTGTACAAACACGTACACAAATGCATGGATCTCGCCATACCCAATAGAACCAAGACGGTCTCCTGCAAAAAAAGGAAGCCAATCTGGTGGTCCCCTGCCATAAACAAATTCTACAACAGAAGGAGGAATCTGATGTGGAATAAGGTGAAGTCCCAATACTGGAAAAACTCCCTTATCAACCTCTAAAGCTAGCTATGAAAACAGAATTGCAGCAGATAGTAAAGACAACCGCAAGGCCTTCTGTAGTTATGTAAAGAATCTCCACGGCAATACCCAGATTTGCTCAGAGCTTATGTACAATGGTACCTCCTATATCGAGCCAACAGATATTGCCAATATACTGGCTGACAGATTCAGTGCCAACTTTACCCCTCCCCCCAAAGGACCAATCACAATACCAGTAGATTGCCAAGCACCCAGTATTACTGCTGCACAGGTTAAAACAGCACTATCCAAGGCCAGGAATACAGTTTCTATGGGACCTGACAATATCCTTGGCTGTGTTCTACATGAACTACAGAGTGAACTGGCACCTCACCTGTGTGCCCTGTTCAATCACAGCCTCACCTCATGCTTTGTCCCTACCAAATTCCACACTGCTACAATGATCCTACTCCACAAAGGAGGAGTGACTACGGACCCTGGGAACTATCACCCCGTTAGCCTGATGAGTCTGATATGCAAAGCTATGGAACACATCATCATGGACCTAATAAACAAGGATAGAGGGAATCTCCAAACTCTGGATCCCATGCAGTTTGGTTTTGTGAGGGGAAGATCATGCCTGCTCAACTTAGTCGACTTCTTTGAGTCAGTCACCAGAGCTGTGGATGAAAGCAAAGTGGTTCATATAGCCTACCTTGATCTGGTCAAGGCATTTGATATCATTCATCATTCAGGAATCATAGAAAAACTCACTAAGCTAGGCATCAGCACCTATTTCACTAGGTGGGTTGCTAACTGACTCACAGATAGAACCCACAGTGTGAAAGTAGCGGACTCCAGGTCAGACTGCTAATCAGTCACGAGTGGAGTCTCACAGGGTTCGGTCCTCAGTCCTCTCCTGTTTGGTATCTACATCTGTGAAGTACAGGCCAACACAAAGTGACTCTGGCTGAAAAAGATTGTGGACGATTGCAAGTTGGGAGCTATTATTAACTCCCCAAGTGATGTTGACATCCTACAGAAGGGCCTCACTGAGACCAACGACTGGTGTCAGAACTATGGCCTTAAGCTCAATGCCAAAAAGTGTGTTGTCATCCCCTTTGGGAAAAACCCAGTTCCCATGAATTACCACATCAATGGTAGTCCACTGAACACAGAAGGCGTTATAAGATATCTGGGAACACTGGTTTGACAGCAGCCTCTCTTTTGACCACCACATTGCCACTGTGGTCAGAAAGTCCTTCTATGTGGCACATCTCATTACTAAGGGTTTTGCATCCAGGAAGAAAGAGGTCATTCTCTGTCTCTATTCTTCCCTCATTAGGCCACTCATTGAGTACAATGCCCCATTTGGCATGTACCTCACTAGACACCTGCAATAACTGGAGAGGCCACAAAAACACCTCAGAAAGAGGATCATAGGCCTTAAACACTTGTCCTATATGGACAGACTCAGAAAACCCCAACTATTCTCTGTCTCATATCGCCTGCTTAGAGGCAATCTCTGCTTGATTTACATAGGAGCTTTCTGATCTTGTAGCCCAGGCAGGTATGACCCTAGCTCTGAGTAGCATCCTGCCATCATCCAGAATGATACCACAGTACAAGGACAAAATGATTGACTTCAACAATTAGCTAAGCTTTTGGTGTCATTCTAAGGTGATCCAGTATCTGTCTGCCTGGGATGACATGATCGACAAACTACGGTGCTTTGCCAGAGATGGCCTGCACCTGTCGCCCCTGGGATTCCGGATATTGGCTAAGGCTCTTGCCACCCCTACAGTGCCTTTTTTAGGCAAGATTCAAATGACAAATTCACTACCATAACAGGTACGAGCAAGCAAAATCTGAGGGTAATGCTATTCAATGTTAGAAGTCTAAACCTCAAAATGCACTCACTCGAGGCACTCCTTAAAATGGAGGACATCAACATCTGTGCAGTGACAGAGATCTGGTTCAAGGCTGTAGAGAGCACCCCTGCATTACCAGGCTATAATTCATACCACACCTTTCGGCCACCTAACTTGGACCGAAGCACTAAAGGCGGAGGTGTGTCCATATTCATTAAGGATATCCACACCTCCAGGCTAGTTGCTCAGCATAATGCATCTGAGATTATCCAAGTGCAACTAACTCTGGGCAAGACCGCAATGCAAATTGTAGCTTGCTACAGATCCCGCACCATGCCCCAGGATTCCCACTCCTCATTTCTTGATACACTGGAAAATATTAGGGTACAACCTAACACCCTAATAATGGGCGATTTCAGCTACCTCACCATTAACTGGGAAAACTACTCATGTGCCAACTCTTGTGCTCAACATTTTCTGGAATTCATAAATTCCAATGCCTTGGATCAACCTATATACACCCCCACCAGGGGCAGCAATATCCTAGACCTGGTCATTACTAACATGGGCACCCGGTGTTCCACACCAGAGGTCAATTCCTCATTGGTCAGATCTGACCACAAGCAAATCACCCTAGACATCCACATCCCAGCCCCACCCCCATTAGGGAAACCACTGTAAAAAATTTCACCAAAGCCAACTTCACGCTTCTTAAGACAGAAGTGGAAAACTTCACGACACCCATTCTGATGGATAATAGAGATACAACTGCTGAATCCAATACAATTGCACTTTATAAGCACTTACACGAGTGCCTGGATTGTGCAATCCCTAACAGAACCAAGATGCTATCATCCAAAAAAAGGAAGCCAATCTGGTGGTCCCCTGCTATAAACAAACTCTATAACAGAAGAAAGAAACTGTTGCAAAAAAGAGTAAAATCCCATGATTGGAGGAACCCCATGGTCAGCCTCAGTAAGAAGCTGAGATCTCTCATAAAATCCTCCAAAGCTAGTTATGAAAACAAAATCACCACTGATTCTAAAGACAACCACAAAGCATTATATGGCTATGTCAAGAATCTCAATGGCAACACTCAGATCTGCTCTGAGTTACAGCACAATGGCACTAAATATACAGAACCAACTGATACTGCCAACATCCTGGCAGATAAGTTCAGTGCTAACTTTACCCCTCTCTCATCCCCTAATGGGCCTATCTCTATACCGGAAGAATGCAAACTACCTGTAATCACGGCTGCACAGGTAAAAAACACACTCTCCAAAGCCAAGAACACAGCATCCATGGGACCTGACATCACAGGCTGCGTTCTACATGAACTACAGAACGAACTGGCACCCCACTTAAGTACCTTGTTCAATCATAGCCTCACCTCAGGCTTTGTGCACACTGAATGGCACACAGCAACAGTTATCCCACTCCACAAACCACCATGGACCCTGGGAACAACCGCCCCATTATCCTTTCGAGCCTGGTCTGCAAGTCTATGGAGCATATCATCATGGAACTTATAAACAATGACATTGGTAATCTCCAAACTCTGGACCCTACCCAGTTTGGATTTGTAAAAGGCAGATCATGTCTTCTAAATTCTGATAGACTTCTTTGAAGTGGTCACCAAAGCCGTAGATGAGGGTAAGGTGGTACACACAGCCTATCTAGATCTCGCCAAGGCTTTTGTCATCATCCCCCACTCTGGAATTATAGACAGACTCACTAAACTAGGTATAAATCCCTATGTCACAAGATGGGTTGCCAACTGGCTCACTGACTGAACCCAAAGTAGCAGACTCTAAATCCAACTTCAGACTAGTGACAAGTGGAGTACCACAGGGTTCAGTCCTAGGTCCTCTCCTGTTTGGTATCTACTTCTCTGAAGTACAGGCTAACACAGAAGGTCGTTGGCTAACAAAGTTCACAGATGACTGCAAACTAGGAGCCATAATCAAATCTCCTAATGATGTGGACATCCTACAAAAGAGCCTCACTGAGGCAGATGCCTGGTGTCAAAGCCATGAACTCAAGCTCAATGCCAAAAAGTGCATTGTTATCCCTTTTGGTAAAAACTCTGTACCCATGAACTACTACATAGGTGGTAGTCTACCTAACACAAAAAGTGTGATGAGACCTTGGGACACAGGTGGACAGTAGTCTCTCCTATGATAATCACATCACCACAGTAGTCAGGAAATCCTTCTATGCGGCACACCTCATCACAAAACATTTCTCATCCAGGAAAAAAGAGGTCATTGTTCCCCTCTACTCATCACTCATTAGACCCATTATAGAGTACAACACCCCTTTTGGTATGTACTTCACAAGACATCTATAACAACTGGAAAGGCCACAGAAATACCTCACAAAGAGGATTACTGGCCTCAAACAGATGCCCTATGCAAACCGTCTCAAGAAACTCCAGCTTTACTCTGTCGCATATCGCCTACTCAGAGGCGATCTCTGTCTAACATACAAAGCTATGTCAAACCCAGAGCTGTTGGACATGCTGCACGTAAAGAAATCCCAATCCCTCTGAGCTACATGGTCTAGGGACCTAAACCTTGTCACCACAATAAACAGAACATGCTGTAGGGATAGATTCCTATCTCAGAGACTTCCCATACACTGGAACAAACTACCTATCTATATCAAACAAAGCTCCTCATTAGCACTCTTCAAGAAAAATCTTGATGATTGGATGGGAGATTGGAAATTCACCCCGGGGATCACTTCTGTGGCTCTGCTTGACAGGGGCACAGGAAAATAAATTTCTTGGATGGCAAAAGCCAGGGTACCATTTGGCTAGGCTTATATAGGCCCTAGGGCCAATAGCCTAGTACCTACCCATGAACCTATGAGCCTATGAACAAAGCCATGTCTGACCCAGCTCTGTTAGAAATGCAGCAGCTAAATAAATCCCAATCCCTCTGCACCATACACTCCAGAGACCTCAAACTCATTACCACAATCAACAGAACATGCTGGAGGGACAGGTTCATAACCCAGAGACTGCCCATGCTATGGAATAGACTTCCCATAATGTCAAGCAGAGCACCTCACTGGTCCTCTTCAAGAGGAATCTTGATGAGTGGATGGGAAATAGAAAATTCACCCCGGGGATCACTCCAATGGCTCTACTCAACAGAAGCACTGGGAACTAAGGTCAGTTGGCACAATGCCAGGGTAATCCTATGGGCTAGGCTTGTAAAGGCTCCAGGGCCATTAGCCTAGTACACACCTATGAACCTATGGTAGTAAACCATATATATAAATATATATATATATATATATATATATATATATATATATATATATATATATATATATTTATGTGTGTGTGTGTGTGTGTGTGTGTGTGTGTGTGTGTATAGTATATAGTACAACCTTTCTACCATATCACTACTGTGACCTGCTTTACTTTCTACCCATATTTTCCTTTCCTGCCACAAGCCATTTTTATTTTGAACTGTCTCTTTGTAAACGTACCCCCTTGTCAGTTCTCAGCACTTGGATATCACTTTTTGGCCCTTATATCAATGAAGAAACAGATTTCTCACATGCAGTCTACTTTCCTTCTTTCTCCTTTATATGTTTTACTTCAGCAACAAAGATCTTTCTTCAACAATCTCTTCATCCCTCTGCAAGACCACCATGTATGCACATCCTTTGCTTCCTCATCTGCACAATTACAACTACATTACCTATTATCAGGTTTCATTTTGCTTTACCACATGTTCACTGGAGTTGAGTTCTATCATCTTCCTAAAATTATTGAACCCCTTATTCTCAACTTTCCTTCTTAGGTGTGCTGGTAGGTCACTCCCGCTCTACTCTGGCTTTGCATTATCCACCCTGTCAACACATTTCCATACTGATCCTTCCCTCCAGCATTCTGTTCAGTCTTGTCCAGTTTTCCTCCTTACAGATGACTTCTCTCTCTCTCAAGCCAGAGTAAGTCCCCAGTCAGCAGACAGAAAATTTCTCTATTTTTTTTCTAAAACATTTGAACTCTTTACCATATATGTTACTATACAAGCCTTCCACCTTTTGATGGCTTCTCCTTCTAACCCCTTCCTTGCTTCATTAGCCCTGTCTCAGTTTCACCTCTCTCCTCCATTTCTCTTTCATCTGTCTTCTGTAATACCCCCTTTATTTTTTTACCTACATAGTCCCCCGGATTCACTATGCCCTGCATGGCATGCATGATTAGTGCAGGAGCTCACGCAGGCAATATGTCTGCTGTGTGATCCAGGAACAGCCTGCAGGGGCGTGCACGAGAGCTCCTGCACTAATCATGCACGGACTAAGCCCTGGTATGCAAATCACCTCATTTGCAGAAGAAATTCATGCAAATGAGGTGATTTTGCAATCCAGGAAGCTTGCAATAGTCCATGCAAGACTAGTGCTATCTGCAGAAATGTACTCGGTTAGTAACCGAGTACATTTCTGCAAAATCCGAAATGGAGCTATGACAGCTCCAAATAAAGGCTGCATATTATTGAGGAAGCATGCCAATGGCCAACTATAAGGCCATTGGCATTGCAAACAATAAAAAAAAAAAACAACTTTTATTTTTTTTTTTCGCCGATCTCGGCTGTTTAAGCATAGGGCAGTAGCGTGCAAATGGGATCGGGATGAAAATAAGAAAATAAACCTAAAATAAGCATTCCAACTAAAATCAGTATTCTGCCATGCAAGTCAATGGCAGGCAGAAGACAACCTGGCCAGTGAGTAATGGTTGCTAAGATGGGAGGCTCAGTGTGAGACATGTAACTATGCATTAGCAGGCAATCCTATGCAAATGAGGGGAAGGATAGTGAATCCCAGTTTTCCCCAGCATGTGAGGCAGGTCCCAACAGTGTAAGAGTATGAATAGCTGGGTGCAGGACTAGGAGGTAGGTGACATCATGGGTGTGTGTGTCAAGCATACCGTAAGAGGATTGGAGCCCTGTGGCTCAGGTCTGCTCCTAGCTTACCCCAGCTAAGCTGGGGGGGGGGGTGTCTAAACCTGCCTAGCACTCTTTACAAGCCTAATCGGGTGTGCACCAGGTTTTAAAGAAAAAAAAAAAGTAAACCAGGAAATAGCAGCTCTGTGCACATTTGAGCACTGTGTTTGCGCAGCACAATCCTGGCCTTAAACAGGCAGGCAAAGGGAAGCAAAAACAGCAGTAGGAAGGTAATCAAGGAGAACTAGCTTAGCTTGCAGGTGAAGTGCATCAGAATCAGCCAATTACACAGGCAGCAGACCAGCCCAGCCCAGCACACCACTATAAACTATGCAAACACCTTTCCCCCTTGTGTTTTCCAAAAAACTCTGCACCACTGGTGGATACAAATGGGGAAATTTTACAAAACGAAAGCAAAACAAAAAAATGTTAGGGGCTGCTTTTGCTATCATAAACCAGCATGTGCAAGAGACTGAGGGTGGTGAGGATGTGAATGCTGCTGAGCAACCCACATTGAGGAGACGGAGAAGACTGTACAGACGTAGGATAACCTACCAAGGGTTACATGAGCTGGAGATAGTGGAGCGCTATAGGGTGGACAGGGACTTCCTACAGCAAATTGTTGAGCTGTGCTGGCCACGCCTCACACACAGAACTAACAGAGGGGAACCCATCCCAGTGTATACCAAGGTATGTGTAGGCCTAAGGATACTAGCTACAGGTACCTTCCAAAGGCAAACTGGGGATATGATGGGGATTTCACAGGGATCAGCATCCAGGGTACTTCACCAGTTCCTGGATGCCATGTCAACACATATCGGTGAGCATGTATATATCCCCAACACCCATGAGGCATTGGCCAGCAATATGCATCTCTTCCACCAAATAGCAGCATACCCTGAGGTAGTGGGTACAATAGACTACACGCACATATGCATCAAAGCACCACCTGATGAGCGGAGTAGGGTCTACATCAACCGCAAGGGCTTCCCCTCCATCAACTGCCAGGTCGTGAGCCCAGGGCATAATAATGAATGTGTGTGCTGGCTGCCCTGGAAGCTATCACGATTCCCACATCTGGCATCTGACGCAGC
Source organism: Protopterus annectens (assembly GCF_019279795.1). Lineage (NCBI taxonomy): Eukaryota > Metazoa > Chordata > Ceratodontiformes > Protopteridae > Protopterus > Protopterus annectens. The sequence continues at coordinate 69,618,912 of NC_056725.1, forward strand.
TCTACCAGAGATTTGCCAATGAGGACATCCCACATGGTCACCTAGTGGGGGATGCTGGATATGCATTGGAGCACACACACCCGAACAAGAACTCCATAATGAGGCACACGCACAAACAAGAATCATAATAGAGCATGTTTTTGGGATGCTCAAGTCATGGTTCCAGTGTCTGGACACATCCGGTGGAGCCTTGCAGTACTCACCAACTACATGTACCCAAATTGTCCTTGTATGTGCCATGCTACACAATATGATCCTGCAGAAACAGCTGCAGCAGGAACAGCATGGGGCAGGGCCACACAGCCCCCTACCATTGCCAAGGTCTGCACAGGCACAGAGTGACTCAGAGGAGGAACAACTTGAGCCTGCCCCAGTAGGCAGAAGGAGGCATGCCCAGTATGCCCTGGCCTTTGCAAAGAGGTAATGCATAGCACATGCACTGACACAGTAGGGACCCAGGGAATGACACCTCTCTCTGACTCACACATACAGTAAAAGGGATGCCAGACATGACACTACATGTGCTCAACCATGTATAGGGAATATACTATGTGCATCTGACGTAGGCAGCTCTGCAGCACCACCCTCAATACTGGGACACCCACAAGGTAAGTGACTCACACATGCCAGTCGGGGGGGGGGGTCACATATCCAACAACAGTCACAGCCAGCAGGACAGGTGTAGACAAACACAAACAAATGCTGTACTATGACCTCTGAATGAGGCCTGTGGGTAACTCCCCCAGGCCTACACAGACAGATTACAGCAGGCCAGGCAGTTGGATATCAGTTGTAAAGGCTAATAAGTCAGAAACTAATATGTAGGTAATTAAAAGCTAAGATCTGTAGTACACTGGTATGCCTCTAGCCAGCATGATATGTAAGACTACAGACTGAAACGGAGTACCCGACATACCAGTACAGTCCTAGCAAATGTGTACAAGTGTCAGGTGTGGCCCCTCCATCCTATGTAGACTTATAGTAACAGTCAGGTGTGCCCCTCCACTCGTGTGTAGAAATGTAGAAATAGTCAGGTGTGCCCTCCCCCATCAGACATAGAAATATAGTAACAGTCAGGTGTGTCCTCCCAAACCTGTGTAGAAATGTAGAAATAGTCAGGTGTGCCCTCCCCCATCAGACATAGAAATATAGTAACAGTCAGGTGTGTCCTCCCAAACCTGTGTAGAAATGTAGAAATAGTCAAGTGTGCCCCCCCATCCTACATACAAATATCATAACAGTCAGGTGTGGCCCCCCCCAAACCTGTGTAGAAATAATCAGGTGTCCCCCCCGCTATGCAGAAATGCAGCAACAGTCAATGCCAACTGACTGATGGATACCCTGCAGACACATCATGCTACCTGTCGGTGTACAACACAAAGGTCAGCACCGCAGTGCAAACTACCTAGACTTGAACCACACATGCAATACAGATGACCATACTGGGCATGCTCACACACTTATACACATGAAGGCCATGTCTGCAAACACCAGTGGACCAGACATATCTGGCAGTCGCAGTTCTTAGTGCAGACACATGTCAATATTCACTATTCCTGCCTTGTACACACAGTGGATAGGAATACAGACATATATGTAAGGCCAACACACTATAATAAGCCAAAGGCAGATGGACATAGATGTGTGGAAGAGGGTGACCATGACAAGGAGCCATCCAGCCCTGTCCCACCCCGCACACAGCCAAAAGGCCCCAAACACATAAGGTGCAGTTGTCACCCACTGCAGATAATAGCCACCAGTATTTGTCAGCAGTACAGACTATGTGGTGCACTTGCCAGCTGTGCAACATGACTGTACAAGGAAGTAGTCATCTAGTAGCTGTATACATGTACCTGTGACATATGACCCCATGTGTGCCTGCATGTGGCATGTCATCCCCTAGATGCATGGGTTCTGACCCATGCACACACTGCCTTCCCCACAGTCCTACTATGACAAGCCTGCTAAAGTTATCCAATGCAAAATACACCTTTGGGAGAGCTGTAGCCCAGTAATCTCCATGGTGCTGCTGCGTACTGCTGTAGTGTGATAAACTAGTTAGGTAGGAGTTCTAATCTCAGACTTGACAACTGTGTGTGTGTGTTTGTGTGCATGTCTGACTGTGTAGACAGCAATGCTTTTTAGGCTACTCACACTCCTTACAATTTATAAAATCAACTTTGGCAAGGCTGCTGATGTTATCCATCTAGAAATACACCTCCGGGAACATTGTAGCCCAGTAATCTCTGTAGCGAGTCCTGTAACTGTGTGCTGCTGTAGTATAATAAAGTAGTTAAGTAGGAGTTCTAACCCCGGACTTGGCAAAACTGTGTCTGTGTGTGCATTTGTGTGTGTGTCTGACTGAGTAGAGAACAATGTTTTTTAGGGTACTCACACTCCTTAAAATTCATATACTCAATTTTGGCAAGGCTGCTGATGTCACCCACCTAGAAATAGTGTAGGTGTTCTAACCCCAGACTTAGCAATCGTGTGTGTGTGTGTGTGTGTGTGTGTGTGTGTGTGTGTGTGTGTGTGTGTCTGTCTATGACTGTGTAGAGAATAATGCTTTTTAGGGTACTCACACTCCTTACAATTCACAAAAGTCAAAAAAGTCTCTGAAAGAGTGCTGTTATGAATCCAAAAGATTTATTAAAATGAAGTAAAATCACACAACATTTCAGAGAGATTAGCGCTTTCGGGTGTTAACCCTTCATCAGATAGAGAACAAATGTTACATAGCAATATTTAAAACAATGAACAGCCAATCAAGGACTAGTAAATAACCCACCTATTTTTTAAGGTGGGTTTTATGGGGACAACATCATTTAGCCCTGGATTCCTATGTGCCATGAATTCTTACAATTCATATACTCAGCTTTGGCAAGGCTGCTAATGTCACCTACCTAGAAATACACCTCTGGGAAGGTTGTAGCCCAGCAATCTCCGTAGTGCATCCTGTGACTGTGTACTGCTGTAGTGTGATAAAGTAGTTAGGTAGGTGTTCTAACCCCAGACTTGGCAATTGTGTGTGTGTTTGTGCGTCTGACTGTGTAGAGAGCAATGCTTTTTTGGGTACTCACACTCCTTACAATTCATATACTCAACTTTGGCGAGGCTGCTGATGTCACCCACCTAGAAATACACCTCTGGGAAAGTTGTAGCCCAGTAATCTCTGTAGCGCATCTCGTAACTGTGTGCTGCTGGAGTGGGATTTAGAACTAGGGTAGGGTTCCATCCCCACCCATAGCAGTTCTGGATGTTTTGTGTGTGTACCAATGTCTGTGTATGGAGCAATACATTATAAGCTAGTCACACGCAGTACATTCCAAATGCCCTACTTTGGTAATCCTGCTGTCATTCATTGTGAAATACACCTTTGGGGAAGGAGTTCTCTAGTAATCCCCGTGGTGCATCCTATAACAGCTCCATGCTGTAGTGTGATATAAACCTCGGTCAAGGGTTCTATACCCACACATGTCGGTTGTGGATGTTTTATGTGTGTCTCACTGTCTGTGTAGGGAGCAATGCATTTTAGGCTACTCACTCACAGTACATTTGAAATGCCCTACTTTGGTAATCCTGCTGATGTCATCCATTGTGAAATACACCTTTGGGGAAGGAGTTCTCTAGTAATCCCTGTGGTGAGTCCTATAACAGCTCCATGCTGTAGTGTGATATACACCTCAGTCAGGGGTTCTATACCCACACGTCGGTTGTGGATGTTTTGCATGTGTCTCACTGTCTGTGTAGGGAGCAATGCATTTTAGGCTACTCACTCACAGTACATTTGAAATGTCCTACTTTGGTAATCATGCTGTTGTCATCCATTGTGAAATACACCTTTGGGAAAGGAGTACTCCAGTAATGTCCATGGTGCATACAATAACTGTGTAGTGTAATAAACTAGTTAGGTAGGGGTTCTACTCCCAGACATGACAGGTGTGTGCGTGTGTGTGTTTGTAACTTGTATCCTGTGTAGAGGTGGTTGTGAGTTTGTGACACCTGTGGCCAATGTGGAGTGGGTTTTGTATATTTGGTGGGAGGGTGGCCTAATGGTTAAGGTGTTTGCCTTACAAACACAAGGTGCAGGGTTTAAGTCTCACAAGGGATAATTGGCTAGGCTTAAAATGGCTTGCAAGCTCAGTTAGCTTAGTACTAATCTATGAATCTATGAATCTATTTATTATATGGTGGCCCTACTATATATAACAATGTCAATCATACTGAGATAACAGATGTAAAATAGCTGAGAGGCTAGGGTGCAAAGCCATACCCATACATGTGACATCAAGGCCAGGCAATCACAGTTAGCAACCCCAGTATTACTCAGAGCACACTCTCAATCCATGTCTCATGCAAACACATGCCTAGGCAACAGCCAATATGTGGGTAGTACACTGTATATTGGCCACTGATAGTGACTATGGAGTGATAACAGTGGGCTACAGAGAGCATGTCACACTGCCCATCTGTCCAATGTGCATGTACATGCAGACAGTGCACCTTCCCCATGTTCCCCAATGGACACCTGCATCACCTGTGGTGCCTTCACATGTGACCCACAACGGACATACCATGCCTGACAACATTCCCTGTATGGAAATATGCCACTGACACCAGGGAATGTTGTTAGCATGCTATCAATGTAGGTGCAGGGTAAACCTGCTGCCCATTACCAGTTCCTGCCATGGATGGGCAAGACTGGAACATCTGATGATAATCCGTGTTCACAACATGGGCCAGACACCCCAAGTATAGTTCCACATGTCACTGTACATGCATGTGGGAGGTGTGCACATCCTAGACACCATCCATGTCATGGACTAAGGAACACATACATGGCAGGTGATGCACAGCATTGGCCACACACAATAGTCACCCAGGTGACTGGATGGGGATACAATACCCACCTGTGTGGGCAAATGCAGAAACTACAGCCCTGAGCCACAATGCAGACCATTGTCATGTGGCCTTATGCCAAGGTATACCCATCACCTACCCTTGTATAGCCTGCTGGCACAGTTGACCACCACACACACCTGTGCAGAGATGCACCCATGCATGTCAGTACTAGCACCCAGTGTGTTTGTGTGTGTGTTGTATGGTGCGTATGGCCGCATCCACACTCACTGAAACCCCCATAGGTATACTAAAGCATGATGTCTGATGTATTACACCTCCTCATAATCTTTGCCCTTATGACCTCTGTATGACCCTTGCAGTGCATGTGATACCTGCACAGAGATGTGTTGTGGCAATCCCACTACTGATGAGTTGTACTGCTGGCTCTACCAAGTGTGTCAGTCTGTGTGCGTCCCTGTGAGAGTGTGGCTGTCTTGACACTGGCACCTATTCATGCAGACAGGCACGTGTATGTCACCTACCTTATATCTACTGTATCCCTGTTGCAGATGCTACTCACCATCACATATATGTTCTGAGTGCTCCACAACAGGTAACCCATGTGGCGCATCCAATAACTGCTTCTAACTGTGATAGCACTACATAGTTGTCGGAGGGTTGATACCCTGTGCTGGTAGGTGTGTGACACAAACATGCTTCAGTTTTACTCTCCCACCCCTCCCTGATAGGTATTTGCCTCTGTCTGCCTCTCCCACCCCCTCTCTGGTGGATGTGGAGACTCACACCTGCTTTGCTTAGGCAGCAGCATGTGCATTTTAAGTGATGCTCATGATCAGCTGATGGACTCTGCATGAATTGCAGCCCTCCCCTAGCTGATTGCATGTGAAACAGCTGTGGTAACATTCTCATAGCCAATTGCATGGAAACACACTCCAATATCTATTAACATCATGGTGGTGTTGGCCCTTTTAATTCACTGTGAACAGGAACTAGATCTGTTGTTTGGCAAACAGCATCTCAGATGGATTGGGGATTTACCTCTAACAACATACACTGTGGAAAGAGGGCAACAAACAGGAGAGGGACATGCCTGACCTGACTACAGACTGTAAGTGCTGCTATACTGCATTTGGAGTAATGTTGGTTTAACAGTGTTTGTCTGGATATGGCTGTCATACATGTCGCAATACCTGCCATGTCAGTTCCATGTTTATGAGAAATCCCCATCTGCAGGATCATCTGCAGACTAGCCAGTGTTGTGCCTTTGGTTTCATATGTTAGCCATGGAGAATCTATCTGTGGACTGCAGAAGGTAGTGTGAGGACTGCCGTCTGTAGATGGTGAAGGCCGTGACAGTTACTGACTTCATATCCCTCATAGGACAAACCCTGTTACAACAGAAAATGTATGAGGGTATCACAGCAACATGTCAATATTGGCCCTGTGTATGTGCTTCCAGCCACACCTCTGTCAACCTTTGTACATATGTCATGCATGAAGTGGTGCATATGTGCCATACACCATAATTAGTGTCATCATATCTGATAACAAGCCAGTGATATATCATACTGCTACACATGTTATGTACAGTAGGGGTTATATTTCATGACATAACCTGGACATTCTGTGGATGATTGTAAAGTATGAGGTCTGTGTACTTATGGTGAATGTCGGCAGTGTGTGTTTTGTTAATATGTACTTTAGCCTGTGTACAGACTGTAGTAGATGTCATTGTTCTAGCGCCCCTCCTATCTGATGTTGCATGCTGCCCCACTGCATGGTACCATATTGGCGTATATGTTTGTACTGCCATACACACACGTCCCATACCACAAACAGCCATCAGACCAAACTATGTAGCAGCCCAGTATATGTAGGGTCATTCTGTAAGTGGCACATATGAGGATGGTGTAGAACAGATAGTCCGTATACTGGAATATTATGCTAGCTTACCATATGAGGTTGTGGCTGTGTTCACATTGGCTGTGGTTATGCATTTCACACAGGTGTATCTTACCCTGTGCTGTGACATGCCTGTGGAGCCTGCTATATATGCAGGAACATGTGCATTCCCCCATAGGGGATGTAGGCCAGTGTTGAGCCAGTCCACCTGTAGCCTGCACAGTGCATTGTTACATGCCAAGCAGCTTAGTGTACTTACCCAGTGAGATATCATATGCAGATACTTGCCAGATGTACTGCTGCCGTGCCTCCCTTAAAAGTCATGTAAGTCAGACAGAGCAGTGGGATGCTGTACAGATGTATGTCAACATCTAGTGTGTAGTAGGATAGTATGTGGCCATGGCACCCCTGCACCAGCAGTCATTATGTGTCAGGCCAGACAGGAGTGTGTGAATGCATAACCACTGGTGGCAAATGTATACCAGTCGTTATGTGTTATACCCATCTACATCCATATTGGCAGACATGTTACACGTGTTGTGCACTAAGGGCTTATGTGTATACCTCTGGACTGTACAGTGTGTGTCAGAATTTCCACATATATTGGCCAATATCTCTGCTGAAGTCCACAGGGGCATTGCAGCGGTACATTACAATGATTTCCTTAGGATGTCTGTCGGTAACCAATGGCACACGTTATAAGCAGATGTGACCTTCCATACACACCATGTCTGTGAAGACAATCCCAATGACAGTAGCAATAGTGTACTAATATTCCTGCTATACATACCTGACATATCCTTGCACTACGACTTTGGGACTATAGGGGCTGGGGTAGGGCTACACTCCATGTCCAGGACATATGGTGGAAATATATGTACATATACTTATCCAGATAGCCATATATATATGATTACACATGTGTAGTACTTCCAATTACCACTGTCATGGCAACCACCCACTATAAATCCCTACATCATGTGGGCATGGTCTCTTTACATTTCCTGTGTGATGGACATCCTTCCTGTGTGTGGGCATCAGTGTTACAGACAGCAGGTAGCAATACTTCTTACAGGAGAGCCTGCACACTCAGGGCAGCTACATATCCATAGGAGGTTCAAGAACTACAGGCAGAGTGTGAGTAGAGTTGTGTTATGCTTTGTATAGCACTGTTGTTACAGTGTGTGTGTGTGTGTGTGTGTGTGTGTGTGTGTGTGTGTGTGTGTGTGTGTGTGTGTGTGTGTGTGTGTGTGTGTACAAACAACTTTACCTTGGAATGCAGTCTGTCTGCATAGCTCTCAACTGTGGGCCTATCCTCTTGGTGGCCAGAGATGTGCCTATCATGTGTTGTCTGTCCACCACACAGGTCCTGTGTCAGATATGTCACTGGCAGTGTGTGTGTTGAGTGCTATCAGTACATGGCTACATCCATTTCTGTTTCTGACCTCAATACCCTGACTAAGGGTATGTTGCAGACTATCCTGTAACACCAGCAACCTGCTTGGTGTATGGCAACAGTTCTCCACATGTGTGCCTGTGTCCCAGCCTCTGTTCTCTACCTACATATCAAGTTTTGCTCATATGACATGCTGTTGGGGGTGGTTACATAGTGGGCTGTGAGTATAATACACTGCCATTGCTGCCAGCAGTCCACTTCTGTTGTATCCCCCACACATACGGTGGAGCTGGGGCCATATATGTGTGGACGTCACCTACACAATACATGTGTGCACTTATGCATTCCAGAGGCCAGTTTATGTAACAGTGGTATATGGCCCTGTATTAATGAGTCTGGGGGCACCATAAATGACCTAGGCTGTTAAAATATGTGGGTAATCAGGGGTGAGCTGCCTTAAGGTATCTGGATGTACAGTACTGTATACTTCACCTATATTTACATTACTTACATATCCTGGGTTAATGCAAGCCTACCCCCTCCTGCCATACAGACTGTTCTGTTTGTCAGTGTGCATGTGATGGTGTCAGTTATTCCTTGTTATGTAACAGTTACAACCCATTTGGTCACATGATATCTTTACCACCTACTGATTTTGTACAGAGTATAGATAGAGTCTGCTGAACTATACACCTGCATTACATACTGTTGATCGTTTGGTATCCTGTGGCACAATCTGTCCTCACTATTGTACAAATCAAAGGGCTTGACATGGACAGCAACAGTTATGAACCTTTCCAGACTACTGTAGTAGTATAACTGTTTAACGGTTGCATTCCTCTGTGTATATGGATGTCAGTGTCTGAACAGCTATATGACATGGCATATACAGCTGTAATAGTACACAATGAAAGGTATTACATTTCTGCAAACCTGTGTGTGGTGTTTTCCCCTATGACCTCTCTGTGGGTATATGTTGCAGGCAACAAATGCCATTTGTATGGGTGGCCCATACAGTGTCCAGTTGTTCAGGCATAGTGGCTGTTCCATATTGTGTGCACCTTCTATATATGTACGTACTATACATATATCTGCATGTGTATGTGTAGTCACATGTATATCCATATATATGTATATATATTTATCTATATATATATATATATATATATATATATAGTGCGATCTCGGAGTTAGAATATTAAAGTAGGGGTTTGGGGAGTGCAGGGGAGGCTTGCCTCCCTGCATTACAATATGTATTCCAACTTGTAGTTCAAAAGTCAGTGGATCTGCTTTTCGATTTGCTGCATTTTGAACTTTGGTGCAATTCGAAATGACAGATTTGTCCTTTCGGTTCACAGAAAGGGACGTTCGGGGAAATGATTTTCTCCCTTTCAAAGGTAAACCCATATATATATATATATATCTATATAGGTATATATGGACATATATCTGTAGATGAAATTGGGAACATAACCAAAACATATATGTCCACATGCACCATTAATGGGTTTGAGAGACCCAAACAACATATGTCTGGCACGAATAGGTATTTCCCCCCACAGCCAAACTTGTCTGGCCTGCAATAAACTACCAACCTTAGCAGATCCCATAACCAGGACCTTGCATGACAACGGCAGTACATGTTAACAGTACTCCATCCCACCTGTATGATGTTAGACTGGCATCAATAACATATCATGCAGTACAGTCAAGTGAAGTGTCATGCTTGGGGGAACCCCCTGGGCAGGCTCAGTAAGTAGCTGGGATCCTCATATGATCCAACAGGCCTACACCTGACAATGGATTCACCATTGTTGCCAAAGACAACCACAAATCCACCATGTCAGCTGGGAACTACCACCCAGTAGCCTGATGAGCCTGATCTGCAGGGACATGGAACATATCAACACTGAACCCATGGCCAATGACACTGGTAATCTTAAAACCCTGGACCCCACCAATGTTGGACTTGTCAAAGGCAGAGAATGCCACCTGAACCTGGTATACCTCCTTGATGCAATCATGACAGGTGTAGATGAGGGTTAGGAGGTGCACACAGCCTATGTAGATTATACCAGGCTTTTGTACACCATCCCACATGTAGGAATGTGTGTAGATGTTAAGGGATCTACCTCTGTTCACAGAATATGTTTCCCCCAGGACTGCTTGGCAAATGCCAACATTCCACAGGTGCCATCCTATGGACATACAGTCCTTCACAGGTCGTAGATGCGTTAATGCCCTCCTCCACACTGTAGAGGTGTGCAGTAATACTGGGGTTGCTATAACTCACTGGGTGTGGCTGTTGTGGACACATCCACCATTATTGCAGTTGCTGTTGGGTCTTCCCCCCCCACATAGCTGTCTGTAATAATGTACAGTGTATGTTATCAGGTTGGGTAGTTGTTGTTTACACCATTCACAGTAATAGAGCACCTCACACCCTCCTAAGGGTAGGGCTATGCCACCGGCAGTGGCACACCCATGTTACTGAGGTGAGGATCACAGTAGAGTGGGGACACCCTGCTGTTGGCATGTTCAGTGTCATTCAAATAGCAGACTGCATATGTACCAAAGTATGGTTGTGCCTACCCTTTCTTGGTGGGATTACATGGGCAACAGATGTGTAACCTGCACAGGGACATACCTCCATGTGTACAGTTTTGTATCTATACTGCATCCAAACCAAAGGCTCTGTGTGTTGTACCCAGCCATGTCATGTGTACCACCCACTACACTTACCAGTGTCCATTGTATAAGGCCTGCTGACACCACTACACCCATCAGCCATGTGGCACATGGACAACCCACAACACAATCAGAATAGATAATGGTGAAAACAATACAATAATTGTTAATTACAGCTACAATGCATCATGGCTGCACAGCTACACCTTCCAGGATGTTAGCATTTCACTTCACTGTTGACAATATGCTACACAGCATTCCATTGCTACACTGTTGTACAGTCACCCTGTACATCAGCACCATGTTAGCCTGTCCCTACATCGATGTTACAGATGACAAGATGTGGCACAGGTATCATCATAAGCACAGGGTGTGTTGTTGGTTTGCCAGAGGCCTAGGCTGAGCCATACAATTGACAATGTGTGTTTGTGTGTGTGAGGGGGCTGAGTAGTGTTATGGGCCAATGGTGATGCGTGTCTGCAGGTATGTGGTTGCCCTAGGTTTGTTGTGTATGTGTGTGTGTATGTGGCTGCCCTATACGAGGATTTGTGAAACAGCTGCAGACTGTACCAGGCAGGGTTTGCAGTTCACCATCTATGGCCATGGATATGGGACCTGTGCCTGGCAGGGTTGCCACAGGCACTCTAAGGTACAAAGCCAGATAGGGTACTGTCCCCCAAGGTTGACAAACATCCACTGGATCCAGGTCCCTCCTGGGACAGGCCAGGTCCACATGCATGAGGTCTGCTATGATGGTCTGTGGACAGCACCCCTCCACAGTGCTGGGGCTGGTACTGCCACTACAGGAGCGGCTGTAACTGGTGGGATGTCCACGATTACCTCCAACTGCTGATGTTGTTGGCATACATCCATGTGGCCATCGCAACTGTCCCGCCCTGTCCTGATGCATGGACATGACATTGCTGATGAGATCCAATGTCTCACCCCACCATCTATCCATGACCTCGGTGTAATTATGAATGGCACCTGCTAAGTCATGGATGCTGTCATTTACAGAGGTGTGATGAGCCCTCTGCACCCTTAGACCCTGTCTGGTGTACCATTCCATTAGTGCCTGTGCCTCTATGACAGTATGCAACATGCGTGTGATAGATATACATGTGGCACGTCTGCCAGGGTCATGATGATCAGCAGTGCTCAGACAAGCACAGCTGGACATCTGCCTATGTGGAACCCTGCCAGACATCTGGCTATGGCTGCTGTGTCCTGACACACATGCCATGGATAACACACTGTCCTGGGCAATGCCAACCATAGGCTGTCCCTCAGCTAAGGCCAACGGTGATGAGGTATGTAGAGGCAGTGTGACTGTGTGTGTGGATGGGGTGGATACATGTGGGATATCAATTGGTGGCCCAGTGGCAGTCCCTGATGTCCCTGCCTGTGCCCCAACACACCTATCATCATGGTCACTGTCTGTGCCAGTGACATCAGATTCCCTGTGGGAGGGACCCAGCCCCACCTCGCCACCTGTGAGGGGGAAAACAGGAAACAGACTGTAAGACCTGTACATCACCGCTAAACAGTACATACACACACACACACACACACACACACACACACACACACACACACACACACACACACACACGTGTGTGCAGACATGGCCACACACACAGACATACATGCATGCAGTCAACATACATGACAACCCATACACTCCACCAGACAGCACCTACAGATAACTCCAGCACTCCCCAACACACACAATAGCAGGTGATGGTGCACTACATTATCACATACAGATCTGTAATTAGACACATGTCAGCATGCAGGACATGTGGTGCTCAACAGCATGCAGTCTAACTGTAGTCAATCCCAGTTACCAACATTATACATGGCTGTGATGCATGGCTTCTGTTAATAGGTGATGGCCCTCCCCCTGGAACACACTGCACCCATGTCCACAGCATTGCTGTCCATCTGTTCAGCACCCTGGCATGTACTGTGCACCATACCTCACATGTGTACACACCATTGCAGGATGTGTATCTGTGTGTCAGTTATGTTTCCTCTGTTGCTCACAGCCTCTGTGTGTTTTTGGATTATATGTGGACACGTGGTTTGTGAATGCCTGCTGTGTATTCACAGATGTCATCATCAGTGGTGCATTTATGAGTGATAGAATACCATTAGATTGACAACAGACACAATGTACTGTACCTACGGTGTACAGACCATTATTGACATGGCACCCTCTTCCATGACATGCCATGGTGTAACACTACTGCATATGGCAACAATACGCATACCTGATATGTGACATATGACCTAGGCAGTCATTTGCATTATGAGCCATATGTGTCAGTTGTGCCAATGCAGATTGGGATGCATACCATTTGTGGGTGCATATGTGTACACACATATCATGATGGTGTGTAGCAATGACTGCTATGTGTACTACTGTGGTCACAATACCTGGCAGGGGTATAGTAGCATGGGCCATCATCATGAGCCAGTAGTTGGTCAGTCAGGCCTGCAACTGTTCCCCAAACCTGTATGTTTGCATGCTAAACATGTGCACAGCCCTTGGAGGTCACACAGTACCATCACTGGTGCCGTGGAGTCAGGGTTATGTCTGCCACACTTCATGACCGTGACTGTGTGCAGATACAGCCATTCTTAGTAGGTTTGTCTTTCCCCTCCAATGCACTGTTGTGTTTCAGGATGACACACCATCACCATCTCCTGATACATTGCAAATGCTCGACATCTGAGGCCTACACATGTGTGTCATGTTGCAGTATCCTAAACTAGGAACACCATGTGTACTGGCATATTCCCTGCCAATGCAGGGCAAACATTTATTTTTTATTTACTTATTTATTTATAGTTGATTTACCAGGATTGTCCATTGAGTCCGAATTACCCATTTTCAATGGAGTCCTGGGGAGAAAAGCTCCAATAATAAAGATACAAAGATTACAAAAATTACAAAAGTTCACATTTAACACTTACAATCATGTTAAAACATATTATCAAAAGTAACAGTAAGCAAAACTATAACAAGGTTTACACTTTAATCATTTACAACCATGTGTGTACAGGTGTACAGTGGCACCAGCATTGTACCGATGGGGATGTCATCCCTGGGTTGAGGTGAGGTGTCGATTGTGCAGCACATGTATCATATCTGCAACTTCCTGGACTTCCCCAACATGGTGCTGGTACATCAGAACACATTGCAACACATGGCTTTGGCAATGTCCCACCATTATGCAGATCATATCTGTAGTGAACCCTGGCTGATGTTGCCTGTGATACTCATAGGTTGATAGGTGAGTACTAGTCTATTGGTCCTGGGGCCTACATAAGCCTAGCCACAGGGGTTCCCAGGCATGCACCACCCAATAATGTTTTTTCCTCTGTGCCCCTGTCAGGCTGTGTCACAGACATGCTACCCAGGGTGAATTCCCCATTTCCCATCCAATTGTCAACTGTTTTTGTAAAGAGGGCCAATGAGTAGCATTGCCTGACATGAATGGGTATTCTGTTCCAGAGAGGGGAAATTCGACAGGACCCTATCCCTCCAGTATGTTCTGTTTAATGTGTTGATGAGGTTTAGGACCCTGGAGCACGTGTTTGCAGAGGGATTGGGATTTCCTTATGTGGAGCATGTTCAACTGCACTGTGTATGACATAGCTGTGTATGTTAGGCAGATGTCAGCAGTGCCTGGGCAATGTGCACTGGAGTGTAGCCACAGTTGTCTGAGATGGTCTGTGTATTGCATGTGTTTGAGGCTGGTAATCCCATTAGTGAGGTGTGTGCTCTGTCAGTGAACATGTACAGCATGCATTATGGGTAGGTGTGTTAGATGTGTACATGGCCTACACCTTAGCTATGACATGCACAGTGTATTGGCAAGCATGACCTTAAACCATACTCACCAGCATTAGGCCGCTGCCTTGCTGGTATCCCAGATGTACCTACAGTGGGATGAGATAGAGTTGATGTCAGTGGCCCAAGGTGGGTGCAATATTACAGTAAAACAACAGCCGAAGTCCACAGTAATACAGATTATGCACAACTGATTATCAGTACTACACAGCAACAGACTCCCCATCTCACATATGTATGATCTACCTGTACAGATGCATACACAACAGTGGTCTGCTGATATGCCCTGGAACCTTACATTCAGGCTCCAAGTCTGGTGTGTGGGTAGCACCCACCTCCATGACTGTATAGGTCTGTAGCTCTTGTGAGTGGGCAGGTGCCACCAGGCTCATGAGCAGCACTTCAACTCTGGTGAGGGGAGGTGGATGTTATGTCTCCCCCTGTTGCGAGGTGGTCTCCCCGCATGACAGCTGCATGGCGACGTACATGGCAGAGCAGGTCACTACAATGATGGTGGACCTGCACATATGTACAGCTGTGCATACCCACCTCATTTACCCTGTGGACCACATCATTCCACATGGCAGTGCACTCATGCTGATAATGGCTTGTCCTGGAGAACAGAAACACAAACCCTTGCACGTACAGCTTGCCCGGCCCAATCCAAGTACAGTAAACACACCAGGGGCCAGCAAAGGCAGTTCCAAATAGCTTTATTGGCAAACGAAATGGTGCATGAAATACACCAAAATAAATCTAAAGTCCTCAGACTAGTTTCGGTCCATACCTTCTTCAGTGAGGAGTAACATAAAAACCATTCACCAGTAAAATTACAGCATATATATAGGCTGCAATAGCCAATGAAAAACGTGGTACCTTCCAGATAATGCATGGAAGTAAGAATGTATGTTATAACAGTGGCGCTAAAAAGCAGCATATATCTCAAAATTTACCCTATACATGATAAATAGATGGTGACCTGTAGAGAATACTCATGAGCAATAAGTACATAATAAAGATAATAAATGACAAATACTTGACTCATCATAACCAATCCTGAACATGATATAAACATAGTCAGCAGTCTATCACAATTGTGATAGATATGTAACATATAATACATTACATAAATAAATGTATTAAACTATGCAATGATGATACCTTGTTGTGCATATCAAAAGTGTATCTAAATCCCTATATTTTTACTTATAGATGGTCATTAAGCCCAGGTGGGAATAAAGCCCCTTAATGTACAATCCAGTATTTTTCTTTGTGGCTTAGAATGCTCTGCCAACCAAGCTGGTTGTGTCTGTTACCCTGAATCTTATCAATAATCATGAACATGAATTTTGCTGATTTATGTTTAATGGAATGTTGGTATAGAGCATTGGTTGGTTTATGGTTACGAATATCACTACGATGTTCACCTATTCTGATTCTCAAAGAGCGTGAGGTTTTGCCAACATAGAAAGCTTGACAATGGCATGTGGCCAAATAAATAACCCAACTTGATGAACAATTACCAAAAACACGAGCATCAAATACTTTGCTAGTATTAGCACTTGTAAATTGTTTGAGTTTGTTGACTTGGCCACAAGAAGTACAATGGCCACAGGGGAAAGTTCCCAACAATTCATCCCCTGAAATGGTAAGTTGTCTGTAGTTAGCACCCCCACTATCCTGATGTTTATAATGAGAAAATAATGTGCCCAAAGTTTTGCCCCTCCAATATGAAATGGAACAATAATTGCCCAAAATATGACGGAGATGATCATTAGCTTGCAAAATGTTCCAGTGGTTGTTAAGTGTATTCCAGACCAGTTGGTGATTTTTTCCAAAAGTGGTAATGAATCTAATATTCTCATCTTGTGTACGATCTTTCTTTTCTTTATATTGTAACAGTTCCTGTCTGTCTTGTTGGTCCGTCCAGATCCTGGCTGTAAGTATATCTAAACTCGAATAACCTCTATCTAAAAATCTCAAATTCAAATCTTGTTTAGCCTCCTCATAGTCTACTTGTGAAGAGTTGATACGTTTGATACGTAAATATTGAGATTTAGGAATGTTGCGGATGGTGTGGCGTGGATGCATACTAGAGGAATGGAGTAATGAATTGAATTGTGGATATTTTCTATGTATCTTAGTATTTAAGGTGTTATCTTGATTCCAATAAATAGTAACATCCAAAAAGTCAATGACCGACCTATGGTATGTTATAGAAAATTCAATACCCCATATATTGTTGTTCAGATGTTCCATGAATTCCAGCAGATAATCAACATCAGCACGCCACACCATCCAGCAATCGTCCAGGTAACGCCTCCAAATGTCCATCTCAACTAAGTAAATATTATGTAAGGGATTGTAAATAAGACATTCTTCCAAATAAGCCATAAATAAGTCGGCATATATTGGGGCAAAGGAGGCTCCCATGGCTGTGCCTCTCAATTGCCAATAACAATCACCTTGAAAATAAAAGACATTTTTGTTGAGAACGTGCTCAGACATACATATTAATAAGGTGTTAAATCCTGGTGGGTATAATTCAGCTTTTTTAAGCCAGAAATCCAAAGCCTGAAGACCAGCCCAATGAGGTATGCTGGTGTACAGGGATTTTACATCTAAGGTGCACATAAGCCAATCTGAATCCAACTGGGTGTCAGCAATGATGTTGAGAAATTCAGTAGTGTCCTGTATGCGAGCTCTGACCAAAGTCAACAGTGGCTTCAGATATTGCGTTAAAAATGCAGATAAAGGTTCTGTTAGTGATCCATGGCCAGACACTATTGGCCTGCCTGGCGGGTGGGTGATAGATTTATGAATTTTAGGCAACAAATATAAAATCTGTTTGTGAGGGTCACTAACCTGTAAATGTTGAACCGTCTTTTGTGTAATAATCCCTTCCTGCAATGCCTCATTAAGGAACTGATCAATATCCTGTTTAAATCTAGTAGTTGGATCTATCCCCATTTGCATATAACAGTTGGAATCCGACAGTTGTGTGAGGCCCTCCTGTATATAATAATCTGTGTTTAAAATAACCACAGCTCCTCCTATGTCAGCTTTAAGAATGACAATTTTGTGGTTTGATCTAAGTTCAGATAATGCCTTTTTCTCCTGAGGAGTGATGTTATCAGGGGCTATATTGGTGTCATAATGAGGAAAATGTAGATCCTTAAGTACGGCTTGCTGAAAAATCCCCACGTGTTTGTTCATGGGGGGTTGAAAGGTCGATTTTTTAAATGTAAAATCAGTAGATCTATGAGAGGAGGAATTATCCTGGCCAGAGAAAAAAATACGTAAATTAAGTTTTCTGCAAAATTCCATAACATCAACAGAAACTGAGTAATGGTCAGAAAAAAAGCTAGGGACAAAACCCATACCTTTATTTAGAATGCTGTTTTGATCTAGCGTTAGTACATGATCTGACAGATTCAAAACATTTTCAAAAGGTTCCATTATTGAGTCAGTACTGCCTGAACTAATCCTGGCATTGAGTCTGTGCTTATTTCTGTTCCTGTGTTTCCTCCCCCCTCTGGATTTCCTACCATGCCTAAAGGGAACTGAGGTTGACTTTTCTTTTTGAATGGTGAATGTGTCATCGTACCCCCCTCGCTGTCAGTGTAGGATGACTCCTCTCCTGAAGTGCTAGTATAACTCTGGTCACTATGTTTTAAAATTGACCTTGGTCTCTTCCTAGACCTCCCCCTGATCATGCTCGATCCAGTATCTTGGAATCTCACAGTCCTTTGTATTTGAAAGGGCTGACCCCACTCATAATCCGTGACATCCCTGATAAATTTTTTAATTTTTCTATCCTTTACCATTTTATCATAGGTAGTCAATTCCTTGGACAGCCTGTCAATACATTGGGGGATAATTGGAATTTAGCTTGTATTTTTGGCATTCCACACTCAGTTCTTTGACTTCAGACACCAAGGAATCCACTGTTCTCTCATAATATGATGTTAAAATTTTAACAAATGCCATGGATCCCATTCTTAACGCCTCGTCCCATTCCTCTGTCAGCCTCTGTTCAGATCTGCCAACAAGTGGGCGAAGCTTGATACGGAGACCCCTAGGTGCCAAATTTTTATGTGAATAAGCCTTAAAAAGTCTCAAATGCCAAATATTGGCTCTCAGGCCCTTAAGACCCTTTTCCAAGTTGCGGAATGCCACTTCACAGCCCCCACCACTGTTGGGGTTAGTTTTGTTTTGGTTGTTGCTTGGGGTATGTTCTAAGCCAAATATGGCAATATCCTCCCTATCAGCACACAACCCATCAAGTATCTGATCCAAATCCATGTTGAAAAACAATTGGTATTGGAAGGCTGTTCAAGGAAGAGATCCTATTCCCCTCCAATTATGTATATACCAGGATTGAGGAGATCAGAGTCAGTAGGGGTCAAAGTGACCAAAGACCAATGTCACCAAACAGACAATGGTGTACAAAATGTTAAATCAAGTAAAATATTACAGCCTGTGTAGTGAATATATACCAGACACCAAAGATACAATGGCTATAAGCAAGTCCAAAATTATCAATATTTTTACACAAAATTAAAATGACTGATATCTGATACATATATCAGTACATAAACAACGAGCGGATACATTTACAGAATATCATGGACCAAAAGTATGGTATAACAGACCCAAAAAGTTGTCAAAAAAAGTATGGCCAACTTGAATCTAACAAATCATTTCAGTCAGAGAACATATGAACACCCCAAAATGTGTTCTGTAAAAGGCCCAATATATGGTGCCTCTAATGTAGAGATAAAATACAAGATGTAATATAACTATCTCTTAACTGAACTGACTTCTAAAGGTATAAGGAAAACCCTAAATGATCATCAATAATGATCCTAAAAATAGTAAACGCACAACATATAGTAAGACTGTATATGTAAAGACCCCAAAAGGAATCCAATGAATATCTGTGATCAAAGACTCTAAGTAAAGATTTAAAGTAGGCAAAATGGAAAACTTTCCTGATGGAATCAATATTATAAAAATGTGAACAATGTATATGAAAAAATACTAACTCCAAAAACAGTTACAAAACTTTCAACTATCAATAGAACAGGCAACTAAGTCCTAATACTATAGAACTGGATCCAAATAAGGGAAATTGCTTGAGAAGTAAAAATTCCCAAAATATATGGAAAAAGCAAACCTTGTATAAGTCTAAACCACCAACTCTTCATGAATAAAATGGGTGTCCCCAAAGTTCACACATTGTGATGATCAAAGGAATAAATGAACAATGGTAGTGTGGAAGTACAAATATGTAGAAATCTAAGTGTTCACAATGTCCAAATAATATGCTTGAAAGATATATATTTAAACGGATTTCACAAATCATAACCGCTCCAATAAGAGACCTATATTTGGCCATATGAGTAGGTATTATAAGTGGTGCTAAATACTATCATATGTGCCCGTAAATAGTGGTCGGACCTGTGTGGCCACTTAATATGACCTTAATCATATGTTAAAAATAAGGTGATGAAATATCACCAAACAGAGAGTGACCAAAAACTGTTTAAGGATGCCAAAATAAATTCACTGCATATAAACCCCCCTAATAAACAATGCCTGGCCAGCTAAACATTCACCTATGCTTACATACAGCCTGTTAATAATTTGTTCACAAAAATATGACCAACATTTGCTGTATTTCAAACGCCAATGTCCAAGAAGTCCAAACATGCAAAAAAACAGACCAAAAGTGTGTCCCAAAAAGTACTTTCAAAATTGAATATGTAATGGCCCATGAAAATGTAAAAAAATAGTGATAGCACTATTCGTTATAATCCGCGTCCCAAGTCAGAATGGCAGATATTCAATACGACATCCACATAAATGAAAAACGCCGTTGAATCCAACACATAATGTACTTCAACACGTACCACCTGTTCACATAACAGGCCTTATCCAATTTAGATAGTCTAGTTAAGTGTGCGAAAAAAACACATATGCCCAGATAGAAAAAACAGCATATGACACATGAGCAGATGTTTGGTCCGCGATGATAAGTTATATAGTCACCAAAATGTGTAGGCCCAATCAGACAGTCTTGATCGCATCCCCAAAGTAGTAAATCCACGTAGAAATACGGCTCATATAAAGTCCACAGCTAATCTCGACACCAATGACCATCTGAGTATGATAGAATAGAAAATTGCCCATATACGATAAATGTTGAGCTGCATTAATCCAACCGCATATGTATAATCATAGAATACTGCTAAAGCCTTCGTAGATAATGAATACACATACACAGGCCCAGTTAACAAAAGTAAAGTCTAATGAACCGGAATGGTAACAGGAACAAAAATAGAAAATAAGTCACCCAAATGTTGAGAATACTGATGCAAATTCTCCAAACATCAATTCGGAACCACGAACTCAACCGGTGAATGGTATATGTCCAAATGAAGGAAAAAAAGAGTCGTCTCCACCAACAGCGAGGGGAACGGAATGCCAACAGCGAGGAAACACGTAAACAGAAACACAAACCCTCGCACGTACAGCTTGCCCGGCCCAATCCAAGTACATTAAACACACCAGGGGCCAGCAAAGGCAGTTCCAAATAGCTAATGATCATCTCCGTCATATTTTGGGCAATTATTGTTCCATTTCTTATCGGAGGGGCAAAACTTTGGGCACATTATTTTCTCATTATAAACATCAGGATAGTGGGGGTGCTTACTACAGACAACTTACCATTTCAGGGGATGAATTGTTGGGAACTTTCCCCTGTGGCCATTGTACTTCTTGTGGCCAAGTCAACAAACTCAAACAATTTACAAGTGCTAATACTAGCTAAGTATTTGATGCTCGTGTTTTTGGTAATTGTTCATCAAGTTGGGTTATTTATTTGGCCACATGCCATTGTTAAGCTTTCTATGTTGGCAAAACCTCACGCTCTTTGAGAATAAGAATAGGTGAACATCGTAGTGATATTCGTAACCATAAACCAACCAATGCTCTATACCAACATTCCATTAAACATAAATCAGCAAAATTCATGTTCATGATTATTGATAAGATTCAGGGTAACAGACACAACCAGCTTGGTTGGCAGAGCATTCTAAGCCACAAAGAAAAATACTGGATTGTACATTTAGGGGCTTTATTCCCACCTGGGCTTAATGACCATCTATAAGTAAAAATATAGGGATTTAGATACACTTTTGATATGCACAACAAGGTATCATCATTGCATAGTTTAATACATTTATTTATGTAATGTATTATATGTTACATATCTATCACAATTGTGATAGACTGCTGACTATGTTTATATCATGTTCAGGATTGGTTATGATGAGTCAAGTATTTGTCATTTATTATCTTTATTATGTACTTATTGCTCATGAGTATTCTCTACAGGTCACCATCTATTTATCATGTATAGGGTAAATTTTGAGATATATGCTGCTTTTTAGCGCCACTGTTATAACATACATTCTTACTTCCATGCATTATCTGGAAGGTACCACGTTTTTCATTGGCTATTGCAGCCTATATATATGCTGTAATTTTACTGGTGAATGGTTTTTATGTTACTCCTCACTGAAGAAGGTATGGACCGAAACTAGTCTGAGGACTTTAGATTTATTTTGGTGTATTTCATGCACCATTTCGTTTGCCAATAAAGCTATTTGGAACTGCCTTTGCTGGCCCCTGGTGTGTTTATTGTCCTGGAGAACAGCAGCTGATAGTGCCGGATGAGGCTGGTGAGTATGATGTCATCCTCAGCGACACTGTAGGCTGAATTCCTTGGATGTGCCATTGTCCCTGAAAGACATAAAAATGGAAATATGTCTGAGGAACTCGTATGGCACGGTTGCCATAATACAATACACATATCAGTCTCTCACCACCATATCAGCTCCAACTTAATGTTCACACAATGCAAGTGGTATGGCTCTGGTTTATCTACCATTGGGACATACATTGCGTTGTACAACACTTTCTGTTATGTGTTTATAGACGCGCTCCCTGTGGGGACACTAGAGTTCCTTGTCTGTTATGGAGTATTTCACCTGCATGCCATTGTCACTATGTTTCCACATATGCGTGTGGTATGCTTGTTATGTGATTGCTACATATCTGTCATTCTGTGTTATTGGGGATATCTATGCATGCTGTTTGACATGTTCTGCGATTGTGTGGACTATTACATCCCACACATGTTCCATGACAGTGGCACAACAGTATGTGTAGAGGATATTTGCCAGCAGGAACACCTCTCCCACCTAATGTGGACAAGTTACCAGGCCACATTACATCCATGACCCACCATGGAACCTCATTATCTACTGTTCCAGCACTACCTTCATGTGGAACCACATCAGGGGATGGTGTCCCCCCCACAAGGAGCATACACAGACATATTTCTGTCACCAACAGTTAGGTCCAGGGTATGTTGCATAGGGAGCTCCACAGAGTCATGAGGTATGTGCTACATCACCTGGAGGCATGCAGTATGCATACACAAGGTTAAACATGCATGCTTCTCCTGCTCAGCCTACAGCCCAGGCACCTTTATGACCATGTAGATGCTGTTGTGACTGTCCTTGGGTGGGCACTTTATTCCCTTTGTTCCCATATGGGGGCTCAATGGCCAACACATTCCAAACAAAACTACCCATCCACAGTGTTTTCCCACCACATGTGTCATATACCAGCCCTGTATGCTGTCTTCTTTGTTACCCAACCAAACTTACATACCAATATGTGCCTACTACCCTTCATCAACATAGATATCCCACTTTTTCAAACAATTGCGATGCGTTCCCAACATGGGTTACTCCCCACACTCCACACTCCATTTTGCAGCCATGTACTAGTGTGTAGATATGTTGTGTATTGATGTGTGATGTTCTCTCACACATGTCATGGCAGGGGACATATATTGACATATATATATATATATATATATATATATATATATACACCTATCCATGTCAGTATTATGTATATGTGTGTATGAGTGTGTTTGTGTGTATATATATATATATATATATATATATATATATATATATATATATAAACACACACATATGTGTGTATGTGTATATATATATGGGTTCCTATGACTTCATCGAACGATGAAATCACCGACACTCACCTCTTCGACACCAATCCATTGACGTCCATATCATCGACAATTCCGGTAAGCTATCTTCCCCCTCACAGAACCCATGGTAGTGCTTCTTCCTGTGTTACAACGATCAGGGTTTACGTACTTTACCTTGAAAGCGCTACCATGGGTCCTGAGGGGAAGATCGCCACCGGAATTGTCGATGATATGGACGCCGATGGATTGGTGTCAAGAGGTGAGTGTCGTGATTTCATCGTTCGATGAAGTGAAGTCATATTTATATATATATATATATATATATATATATATATATATATATACATATGTACATATATGTGTAGATATTTTGTGTTGTTTATATATCTATATATATGTATAACTGTCCAAGGTTCTGTAGACATACACAGCTGTGAATATATATATCACACATATATTTATCTGTATGTGGGGTGCATACAAACATCTGGTCCACACTCTTGTAACTCTGTTTTCTTCACAGCTGAACTTTTCTGCCTTGCTGCAGCACAGACAGGTGTCACATGTGAACACAGACTAACATTAAGGGGGTATATATAGTGACAGATTTTAGATGAGCATATTATACAGCTATGGCAGTTGGGCATGCTATGCTACACTTTAACATGACTGTCCTGCAGGTGGTGTGCTCTCACACCCATGTATCTATCATGACAGTATTAATACCACCACCAGCCATTGGCCACAGTAATGTAAAGAACACAGATATCATGGGTCACATCTTTGCCATTCACTGCTGATCTGCACAGTTGACAGGTATGTTCCACTGCCCACAGAGACAGACACTATTGTCCAGAGCAGTTGTTGAGCAGAACATCATTACAGGAACAACTACTGATGCACATATAAATCATTTCACATTATATATCCTATTATTCTATACCAAATACTACATGCAAGTAAATACATATATGTTTCACATACCTTTTATGTTTTTTTCCACTGTAACAAATCCCTGAGCTTCATTTGGTTTTAATTTATGTTTTTTTTCTTTTTCTCTTGCTCTCTCTCTTTGTCTCTCCAGTATAGTGATTGTGCTGGTTTGACTAGATTGCAGCATGCTTTTGTAGGTATTGCACATGATCAGGTGATGGCCTCTGCACCAGTCAGTGTCCACCAGTTGCTAATTGCATGCAGCCTGCTGTGTAGTACTTCAGACAACCACTGTCATGGCAACCCAGTACTATAAATTTCTAACTTCTGTGGGCGTTGTTCCTTCACCTTTCCAGTATGGAGGACATCCTTCCTGTGTATGTACATCTGTGTTACAGACAGCATTTAGCAATACCTCTTACAGCAGAACCTGCAGACACAGGCCAAATACACATTTGGGTAAGGTTTCAGACCTACAGACAGCGTGAATAGTGTTGTTCTGTGCATTGTATCTTGCTGGTCTTACAGGGTTTCTGTGTACATGGTACTTTAGCATGGAATGTAGTCTGTCAGCATAGGTCTCAACTGTGGGCCTATCCATATGATAGCCAGAGGAATGGCTGTTAGGTTTTGTCTGTGCACCACACAGGTATTGTCCCAGATATATCAGTGGCATTCTGTTTGTTGAGTGCTATCAGTACATGGCTATATCCATTTGTATTCCAATGTCATATTCCTGCATAAGGGTATGTTGCTACAAATCCTGTAACACCAGCAATTTCCAGGGAGTGTAACAGCAATAATGCAAATATGGCCCTATGTTCCTGCCTCTGTCCTCCACATATATGCCAGTCTTTGTCCTGCTGTGGTACAGTAAGGGGTTGTTAGGTAATGGCCTATCATTATTTACTGCTAGCATTACTGCTATCATCCCAGTCATGTCATGGACTCCCACACCAACTGTTGGTCAAGGTCCATATATATGAAGGCAACAGCTGGACAACACATATGTGCCCTTGTACATTCCAGAGGTCAGTGTGTGATAATCAGTGTTCTTTGCCCTTGTAAAGCCTTTTATGGGGGGAGGTGTTCAATGCCATTAACCTAGGCTGTGACACCTTTTCAGGGATATAAGTGTTAAGACACATTGAGGTGTAATAGTGTACACTTTCATACATTCCTCCATGGGAAAAGTGGTGGGCTATAGCTTACAGTGTTACACAAAGTTTAGTCAGTCACTGTGATAGTGAGATGTTAGGTTAAGCAATGTTATCTATGAGATACTGTGACATTACCACAAGTGCTACATTTCCCCCCTAAGGCTTGACTACAGGGTATAATTGGAGGCTGCAGAACTACATCTGTAATTGTTGATTGTTACTTATCTTGAAGGAAAATCCTGTGTCTACTGTTGTACTAATTGAAGGCCTTGGTCTGGACAGCATAGTATGGTATATATCCACATTGCTTGCATCTACTCCTTTGTGTGGGCCTTGCATTCATCACTGATTACATTTTTCAAAATGCAAAGTACTGGCATACATTATTGTATAGTACACAAATAAAGTTTTTTCTGTGTATGCATACCTGTGTGTCATGTCACGTCCTTTGAATTGTGAGTGGGTATATGTTTAATGTAAGTATTCTCATTTGTGGGAATGGTTGCCACACTACACATTTCACAGGTGCCAGTTAGAGGGCTTGTGGCTGAGGGATATACTTTGCACCCAGTACTTCCACACTGCTTCTACATGGCTACTAATACCTTTTGTCTATGTATATGTGTATGCACCTATATATATCTCATATATATATATATATATATATATATATATATATATATATATATATATGTGTATATACACACATACATATGAACATATTTATCTATCTATATGCAATTAATGTTATATGATTATTTGTGAGTCATATATATATATATATATATATATATATATATATATATATATATATATATATATATAGCTGTCTGTCTACATTTACAGATATATATCTGTCCATATGTCCATGCATGTTCGGCTTATATTTTGGCCTGTACCTTATTCCTTTAGTAATTGACATGGATGATAGCAGCATTGAAGTCAGTAACTAGTGCCGACACTTTTGTGTTTCAGACTTCATCTCCTTTTACATGTGTTCTAATACATATAACTCTGTAACTAGCAACATTTTAAGTGTATTAGAGCAGTAGTTGACATATATCCCTATTTATACCCACATTGTGGCACACGTTGTCCAGACTTCTTGCATTAACAGGTTGTGTGGTATGATATTACTACAATTATTGTACTGTTGACTGATAGTGCTGGATGATATGTTTGTGAAAACATCAGGGTTATGTATATCTGCCATAGTTTAGTGGTAAATGATTTTGTGTATGGTGTGCAGGGTCCTGGGTTTGAGCCTTGCAGAGGCAGTTTATTTTGTTGCTGGGCAGAACACTGGCCAGTGGATACAGAGTGATTAAGGCACTTTAAGCAGCTGTAAGTGGGTTTGCGCAGGTTTGCGCAGAGCTAAGCACTGCCAACTGCCTGTTACAGTTTTTTACACTCAGTTAGCTTCTAAATTGCTTAACCTGTGTAGCTTACCCCCATGCTAATTTCTTTAAAAGAAAAGAAAAAGGGGTGATAGGAAAGTGGTGAAAAATGGGCACAAAGAGGGAAAGACAGTAGGCAAGATAGCTGGGAATGTGCTAGAAGGGTGTAGGGAAGGTCCATATCTGCCCATTTCTTCTACAGCAACAGCTGTGCATATGCAATGAACTTGGAGGCACATTTGAACACTCCAACCCCTGGGAGAGGGATGAGGACAACAATAATATGTTGTGATGCCAATGAGACCAGATTACATGTGGTGTGATTATTTTTTGGTGAACAGATTGCCCTTTTTTTGAAGGTGAGAGTGGGATGTTGGGGAAGGACAGTAGGTATGCTTGGGGAGGATAAGTTGGATAGAATACAGACAAGACAGTATACAGGGGAGGTATATGACACATGTGGGGGGAAACACCTTGGACGGGGAGAGGTGTTTGGAAGTCGCAAGCCCATGAGTCCCCAGATGGAAACAGTGGGACTGAGGTCTCCACCCATGGGCAGTTACCACTGCATCTTCACGGCACCAAAGGTGGCTGTGCTGGGTGCTGTGTAGGAGGGGCAGGCTCACCCTCTAATTGCACCACTTGGCCCTCAAGCTGGCGTAGTCAGTCTCAAAACTTCATATTGGGCTCCCTATGCACCATGGCCTGGACCTGACAATGGGTGACATGTTTCTCTCTGGGCCTACTCCCAGGGGGGAGGTGAGCCCCATCCCCTGTGGCAGTTCCACCCAAAAATGGAGGAGGAGGTCCCAGGCTGGGCCTCAGATGTGCTGATGCCCAGTGCCATGGCTAGCTGAGGTAGGACAGGTGGGGCCGCTTGGACTGGCCTTCCCATACGAGCTATATTGTAGCAGGTTTATGACAGATATGGGTTAGTAATAGTCAACAGCATTCAGGATTAGTTATAACAGCATGCATAGGCATTCCCATTAACCCAAAACACCAGATTTAAAACAGTTGCAGAACAAGCAGAACACATGCATATATGAAACAACAGTAGCCATTACAACAGCATGCAGGTTTCATTGATGGCAACAGGCCACCAATATAGATGTATTTTAACATGGCACATGCATAGAAACAAATGTGAATATTTATAAACCATTAGGACATATGTCCCAACATAAGTTTAGAGTGTACACATACCGACTGAGGTGTGTCATTGGGTTATTTTTGAACATATGGTAGGGGTGAGAGTGTTCAATTAACAACTAATATATCCTTGTAGTTTTCACAACATTCTTAGTCACTGCAGTGATCTGTCCCTTACATGTATTATTACACCACCCAATGGCCTTATATTGTACCAGTGGTATGTTTATAGATTATTATGTACATGACCTGTGCCTTACATACAGGCATGACAAGATGCAGGTGTTAATGCAACATATGTTAAGAATTGTTGTCATACACTTTGGGTGAGGTGCTAGAGTGACAGGTTTGTTTTCATATACATTATCTGATTATGTACATGTCTGACTTTCAGTTATATGTCATTAACGGCTGCCTACATTTCTTGGATCATTACACTGATTTTTCAGGGGAACAGGGTACCAGACTCGTGATGTGGGCCATTTATCTGGACATGCTAGACAGATTGGAATAGTTGTGGGGTATGAATATGCATACAACTTTCTATTTTAACATTTTAGCAAATTCTGTACAGTTGGGTGTAATTATGCATACAGCTTTCTATCCGAACATTGTAACTAAATCTGTACTGTTGTGGGGTATGATTATGCATACAACTTACTAGCACTCCCGGGATTCAAACCCCTGCTGTGTGTGACAAAAAAAATACAGTTAACATCACAGTACACTGTGCTATCAGCAAATTGATGTGAAGCTTTCTACTGTTTCTGTCTAAGTCTCTCTCACTTGTACAATATGACTGACCTCTTGGCACTTCCAACATTGTTATACAGAACTTCCTACACATTTTATCTGCATACCACAGTGTGGGTAACACTGCTTAATACAACAGTACTATTTATAGTATAGTATGCAACAGTTCAACAACATATGAAAGAAGAGTAAACAGAAGCACTCCAGGGGTTATACCTTTATTCACAGAATATTACACATTTATTTCTACTGGTACGACACTTTCTAAGGCTCTTATATTTATTTGTTATGACAGTACATACAGAATAATTACTAACCTGCCTTGCAATGCAGCCTTTGCAACCTAGCATCATGGCATTGCTGGTTCGCAGCCTGCTCATCTGCAGCTGTCAGAGAAATACAGTGATATTTAGCCATACCTATCCATAGTATACATAAGCTAGGCAATTATTAACTACTTAGTAGAATGAGTACTTACTCAGTATTGGGCATTAGGCATCTGCCGAGACTCCTGAATCCACTGTTCCAGTGCATCCCCCCTCCGCTGCTTTAGGTCAGCATGGGGGTGCCTGACCTGCTCACCAGTCCGGGGGATACCGGTGGCACTGGTGAGGTCACGGGCATGACTGTCCCAGGCCTCCGTTTTATACTGTGAGCCCTGGTACTGGCCCTGCAGTAGTCTCTACTCCTGGTGTTTTACCAGGAGCCATACCATGATTTTTGACTCCTGGATGACCCAGCGCTGCGCTCTAAATCGAGTGCCTTCACCCACACCAACCATTCTGCCTGCAGTAGGAAGCTACAACCAGTTATGGGAAGTATTGCCACCTGTGGGATTTAAATACGGACGATTTACCCACATTTTCTGTGATTGGCCGGTTTTGAAAAGACTAAGCTATGGGCACACCTGCTTACTTAAGGTTGGCAGTGCTTAAAGAGGTATACCAATAGGCAGATTGAATCGACTGGCCTACACATTGCTTACACTTAACAAGCTAAGCAGTGCAGCGGTTACCATTGCTTGACAGTTACTTAGCATTATATTTGCTTTTTGGCAGTGATTTATTATTCATTACAAGTTATATATGTGTCTGGTAGCCATGATTCATGTGTACATACACTGTATGGGGGTCCTGGGGACTTCTATACTTTATTACAGTAACACCTCACATCTGTGCTTATTGCAGTACTCCAGTTCACATATTTATGTGATGTAGCTGGGTATACAACATAAGGTTGTATATAAAGTCCTTTCACATGTTCAGCTTGTTTTCCTATGGAGAGGTTTATTTTTTAAAACCTCACTCTGATGTATTGTTGTGTTGACGTATTGGTTAAATACTGTGACTGCAGAGTGCAGGGTCCTGGATTCACAACCTGCAAAGGCAGGTTATTTTCTCCTGCCAAGAATGGCGGCTGATGCATACTGACTGATCAAGGCAATTCTGAGCACTTGTAAGCAGGTTTGCGTGGTTTTGCACGAGGGTAAGCAATGCTAACCTACGGTTACATATGCTTACAGAGAGTTAGCTTCAGTCTTGCTTCACCTGTATGCGCATTGCTTACCCCCATGCAAACTGCCTTAAACCCACTTACTAGTGCTTAGGAGTGCTTAGGAGTACTTACTACCACTTACTATTGCTTAAGAGTGCTTACTACTACTTACTAGTGCTAAAGAGTGCTTACTACCACTTACTAGTGCTACATTTTAGACAGTAATAGTGTAATGGTTCTTAGGGAATTTGAAGATGTAGTTTACCTTCCATTTGTATCTGTGATACTGTATGAGTCACGTGATTATCTGTGGACTTTGCAACATTATGACACTGACTCCTCACATCTACATTAAATGCAGTATTGCAGGTAAGATATATATATGTTATTTATTAGGTTATGCAATAAAAATATTTATCATAGACAGTGATTTGGAAGGGGAAATGGAATGTACTGCAGGGGGACTCGAACCGGGAATGACTGCTTGTAAGGCAAATGCTCTGCCCACTACACTATTGCTGTACTGCTTCATTTGCATATATCTTACTTTTTATCCTCTTTCTTCTATTTCACCTGTATTAACCGTAGCTAAATGATGGGCAAACCTGCACGCCTATGGTTAAACTTCATCCGTTTTATTAAAAAAAAAATAACTTTTTATTTTTCATCTTCAGTATTGCTTTTATACATGTGGGGGGATGTCGCTGGGGATATACCTACAGCTATGAGCAGTCTCACTCATTGTTTATGATTATTCTGCAGTCCTTCATTGCAGGGGCATGTATATTGTGAGAGCTGTGCTCTCAGAAACGTCCCCTGCATTTGTCCACTCCATGTAGGATTTGGAGCTCAGGCAGTGAGCCTTCATTAATAGGCATGACGCGCTGCCGTCCTCCTCCTAAGCGGCCGCTTCCGTGCAGGACTAGACTAGTCCTGCACAGAAGATTTGTAAATCCGGGGGTATGTGTATGGAATTCCCATCACTTCTCCATTACTATTCCTTCCCACTAACTCTACCGCATATAGTTCTCCTCAGCTTCTAACCCTCTTGTAGTATTTACTACTGTCACTTACCATATCTTGTCATATGTTTCCAAGTTTCCTATTAATCACACCTCAGAAAAAAACTCTCCCTACTTTCTGTAACTGATTTTCCTCTCTGGATAAAAGTAACACATTGCAGATGCCACTTCCATACACCCCTGTCTCTTAGGGATGTTAGAAGTATGTCACACATAATGCACTATATGCAGCAACACCATTATTGTATTTATATCTTTATTTTTGCCTATTTGCTGATCAGGTAAACCCACTGAACGCATTGTCCCTTTTCATGGGTGATCTGGTATTCTGTCTGGTTAACTTACTTGCTCAGAGTCACACAGTAGTTTAATAAAGGTAGAAGGAATCGAACCGTGTATCCTGGCATAAGAACCAGCTCATTAATAACTCAGAGCTTTAGTCCTCTGGGCTAACTGCCACACTAAATTTTCATCATCACAAAAACAGGAGCAGCAGTAGTTGAAAGTTTTGCTTTGTTCCTCCATCCAACTTTACTTCTGTTAAGATTGCCATCACCTTTTCTACAGTACTTCTTCACTCCTTAAAAATCCATAGTCTCTGCTTCTCTTGGGAATAGCTACACCAGCTTATTGAGCTTCTCTCTCATTCCATAAAGAAGTTTCTTGTCACTGACCAAAGTCATCCCATTCATAAAATCCTATCTGACTGCTTCCTACCAGTCCTGGCAAGATATGTTCCAGCCTCATCACTAAGGTCAAATGAAAGATTTTGAGACTGGCACTCATTAACAATGTAGTCCATAATTCAGCAGGACCCTATCATTCCCTTTCCTTTTATCAGTACCACCACAGCTGCCACTTCCATTGTGTCAGGTTGCATCCTACTATCCTATTTCTGAATGTTTCCTTCAACACCTTCACTGTTTTCTCTATCTCCTTTTTTGTTAACTATGTTTAATCTATATATTTTACAGAGAATCACTCATTGCTCCCTCAGTGTACATCTTGCTAAGACCATCAACCCTTCCCATTCTTATCCATCTCCATCTTATTGACCACGTTATTTTGTACAACCAATGTTATACCCCCTTTTTTCCATACCTTTTAAGCTATCTCCCTAAAGTGTCTCCAGTCCTCTCATTTTAAATTTGCTCCTCAGATGCCCTTTTTCATCTCTAGCATCATAACCACATCTGTTTGTGCCTTCCTTAACCCATAGATAACTCTCTTTCTCTCTCTCTCTCTCTGTCTCATTTAGTGGAATTATTTAGCTTTCTCTGTCCACAATCTATCCCTTACCCATTCTTTGTCAGTGTTATACCCCAACAAACCTGTTTCCTGCACATTACAATATATTGCTCTCCCAATAGAGCTAGATGACCAGGCCCTTAGCTGACATAACTTTCCATATCAGGACTCTTTCTCCAGCTCATAGGTTGCTTCTGCTTTTCCTTATGTTTCCATAGATAAGATGACTGCTCTACCCTCTGTTTCAGGTCTGTCGCCTAGTGTGTGCTCACCCTACTTTTTTTCACCTTATCCTGTGTTTCTCTTCTTCTTTCCTGCTTCTTTCTGACTTCTTCCTAGCCCCCTTTGATCTCCCCTCTTACATGCCACTCTTCTCCTGCCATTGTCCATGCCCATACTTCACATAAGTTCCCTTGCTTATAACTACTGCTATCAATAACTCATCCCTGATACAGTTTCTGTACCCCTAAGCTGCAACCTCAGCAAAAGGCTCAACTGTCTGGATTTTCACAGTAGATTTTTGCTTCATAAATTTTGTCTGTTCTTCATAAAATGTGTGGTTTTCTGGTAAATAACTGAGAATTTGAAGTCACTAAATAATGACATAGTTTTTGAGTTTCAGACTTCATGTCCTTCAGAAAAATGCATGCTAACATAAAACCTGTTTTCTACCAACTTTCTAAGTTTATAAGAGCAATATTTAAACTCTGTCCATATTTTGGGGCCTTTGTCCCACCATGATTATTGGCTTTGTCCAGATTTTTTGCATTAAGAGTTTGAGAGGCATGCTCATGTCATCTGCATCTAACCTACCTCAATTACTGCCTAGAGCCCCTAGAATCCTTGACATGCTTTGTGCGACTTCCCTCTAAACTTTCTATTTATTCTTCCCTTTTTTACTACCTTATCACCCACTCTTGCTGAATTATCATCATCTATCCCATTCACCGAGTTTGTAACAGTTAATCTTTGGTGTAGTCTAAATTACTCCTTGCCCCCTGACGGAGGTTTGTAACCTGAATTTGCCAGCTCTGTTTATTTTTCACATGCCTCAAATGATATACCTTGTATTGCTCAACATCGTTTTTGTTTCAACAGTCTTGTTTTTTGCTTTCCACAGTTTGGAATGCCCCTACCAAGGCATCCCACTCACTTTGACCTATGTTGTCCCAGATACACATTTCCTAAATGTTTATGCTAGTCTTGCCCTGAAAGAAAAAATGATTTATAAAACAAAAATACTATTTAAGAGAACAGAACAATTCACTGATTACTTTTCCCTTATAATATTGCCCTAAAAATTTAAATAGTCCATCAAAGGAAGAATTTCAGCTTTCTTCAAAGAGAAATCATCTGTCTCAGTGGATTTGGTTTCAGTCTGCCCCATTTCAAAACCCCTTTGCCAGTCACTGTGTCTAGCAAATACAAACAGTTTCAGCCCTTGTTACTGCTGTTATTCCAGTTGAGTGTACTCATCATGATCCCACCTCCTTTGTCTGTTTCTTGGGCCCTTTTCTAACTTTGCAACACACACAGGGCCAGTCACCAACACAACAGTGCTGCAGTTACTACTCATTTTGAATAACGTATTGTCTAGCCAGTCCTCATCCCTCCCTCACACATAAAACATAGACACAAAGAGGAAGAGCAGAAAAAGAAGATGTCATGTCACTGAAACACCAACTCTTAATACACTCCCTCATCCTTACTTCATAATTTGTTCCACATTATCTGCCCTTCCTGCCTCTGTCTACTTTGCCATCTAAATCTAGATCTATTTTGTCATTTCCTTTTTTCACTTTGCCTTCTTGCTTTTTCATGTCTTCCACATGGTCTCTCTCTCTCATTTCACATGTCATCTTTCCTCCCTGACTCTTCAGCACATGCTTAAACTTATCTAGATTACTTATATCCACCAACTCTCTTCCTCTTTCTCCACATTGTTTAGCAGTGACAGGTTTCTCATATTCAAATTTGCCATGGGCTCTTATGCTTCTATATGGCTCACAGTTCTAACAAATTCACCTGCTATTGGTACAAGGAATAGACTTTTGTCTCTACACTTCAGCTGGATTGACTGCTCTAATCTTTGTCCTTGACTACAGCACACACATACTAACATAGCTTCTATTAAATGTGCTGTAAAGAAATGCCACAATCTTACTATGAAATTTAAATGCCTACCTGTGACCTTTGCACTGCACCACCAAAATGTATGGGTTATTTAACCTAGTTACAGCACACTCCTGTATCACTTGCTATGTAACTGTGTTATTTTGCTTTCATTTAGAAAACATTGGAGCTGAATAATCTACCACACTGTACACCACACACCACTGTACAATTGTTGATTTCATTCCCCAGCTTTAGAAAGAAAACAGTTGTTTATTCTGTGGAAGTGAAACTAAAATAAATTAATTAACAAGATCTTGTTGCATTCACAGCTTCCAATCTGCCATATAAGTCTTGTCATTAAGTATATCTTTATCCAGCAGCCTGTTGGGTAAATACACTATCAGCTCTTCCACAAAACGTGCTGCATCCCCTCCTTCCATTTCCTCCAGAAGACCTCCAACTTTGATGTTCTCAAATTTGGAGTAATTCTACAAATGCTGGAGTTACCAGCCTTATTTCTGCCAGCGCTAGTTTTGCCAGTGAGTTGACTTCATGTCACTCACAGCTACCTTAACTCTCCTTACCCTTCAATAACACCCCAAATTTTCCAATTCTTACTTCTTTCCCATACCTGGTACTATACCAGTGATGATTCCCAGCATCTTATTTATTTTCCTCTTCAGGACTTATCACTGCTCAGTATTTAGTAACAAATGTACTGATCAAGAAGCAGGAACTGACACCTTCCCACAAATGTGATTTTCTCCATCAATACTACATTTTTTTCACTTTTAATGGACATGGATCACAGTGTGACTAAGTGAAATGGTCTTCATACTTTGGGATTAATAGCATCCCCCAACATACTGTCTTTACCAGTGTTTAACAGAGTATATTGGAAGCCAAGTAAATTAAATGATGTGTGTCTTTACCTTGGGTACTCCATCAGTGTGTGTGAGCTCAGATATTTACTGTGATAATAAAACAGTAATACATATATTATATTTGCTCAATCTTTACACTTTGATTAGGTACTGTTTCCACATAGATGTCTTAATTGTAGAGTTTGTCTGGCCATCCTGTGTCCATGTAGATTTTCTCCCAGTTTTATACTTTTTCCACATATCCCAAAGACAAACTTGTAGTTGAACTGGTGAGCTCTAGGTTGTCTCTATTTATTGCAATGTCTGTCCATAAAGATGTGCATCCTGCAATGGACTAGTATTCCTCCAGGACTGGTTCTATGCCTTATTACCCATTACTTGCTGGGATGGCAACTGGCTCCCCAACAGCTCTGAACAAGATAAAGCCGCATCAGAAAACTGAATTAATGAATGTAACACATTTATTTCAGTCTTAATCAAGTGAATTTGGAAGATGGAAAGCAGAGAGAGTACATATCTTCCCTTTGTAAAATACCTTTCACTTGAAACCCCCAGTGTAAGTATTTGAAATGTTAATGAAAAACAGTCCAGGCCACCAGTAAAAGAATGTAGAAGCTTTATATATCCACAGTAAATTCCACAATGATTCCACAATGAATGCTTTCATCTCCCTACAAGACTTCATCAGATAAAATTCACTTAAGCTACCCTCATTATTTATAACAATCCTAATTGATAACAATAACATCTAATTAAAATTTTAAAGACCCAAGGTCCACTTTTTTGTATATGTGGTTATAATACATATTGTGTGTACATCTATGCAAAAGAGATTGCAAAAAACTTTTTTACGAAATGAAAAAATGCTTAAACAAACAACACTAAAACTTTACTATTACAATTTCTAAAAAATATGTATATAACATGTTGATGTATTGATTCACACCCTCATGGATTTAGCTGTTAATACAGGCTTTATACTCACATATTCATTAAGACCAGGAAAAAAGGTAGCCCTTAATCTCAATTGCCATCTTAATTCCATATTTAACAATATGTTTTTCATATCTCCACCCCTGATGTTACATTTAACCATATCAATAATAGCAAAGTTGTAACCTTTGAACGACTGACATGAGACTAAATGTTTAAACAAGGCACTAGTATCTTTGCCTTTTTTGATGTCATATAAATGTTCCCGTATTCTTTCCTTAAATATTCTTTCAGTCTTCCCTATATAGAATGCTTTGCATTCTGTACATACTGCTAAATAAACTAACATCCTACTGTTACAGTTACCCTTACCAAATTTTACCTTACTATTGAGTCCATTGTTTAAATAAATACTATCCTCTTTATATATGTATGGGCATAAATTACAGCTACCACAAGCACTAGTTGCTTTTTTAATTTTGCCCTGTTTTTCCGTTTTTTCAAACAGTCTTTTGAAATTCGTTCCTGCCTTAAAAATAAATGTTGGATGATTACCAACCACCTTATATAATTCTCTGTTTGTCTTAAAAAAACTCCAATTAGTTCTAATTATTTGGGTGAAAAATTCAGTAAAGGTGTTATATTCTGTAACACATGCTCCCTGAAAATTGTTTACTTCTTCTGTGTTGTGTTTTTTAACTGCAGTTAAAGGTTGTCCCAATAGTGCTGTGTATTTCGTACCCCAGCCTCTATATACCTCGTCCAATACTTCCCCAACTAACTCTCTGGGGTAACCCCTTTCCAAAAGTTTTTCTCCCCAGAAAATAAATTCTCCAACCAAATCATTGAATTCAGAAGTCATTCTAGCTATTCTAACTGCTTGGCCCTTAATAAGGCTTTTTTTTCTGAACCCACAGATGGAAACTACTATAGTGCAGGAAACTGTTGCACCAGGTGTCCTTGCGATAAATGTTGGACTTAAATCCTTTAGAGGTCTTGGCAGTAGTAATATCGAGGTAATTTACACTTACCATATCTGTTGTGTATGTAAAAGAGAGAAAGTCAGTACTCTTATTTAAATGTTCCATAAAGGACTCTATACTCTGTTTGTTACC
Source organism: Protopterus annectens (assembly GCF_019279795.1). NCBI lineage: Eukaryota > Metazoa > Chordata > Ceratodontiformes > Protopteridae > Protopterus > Protopterus annectens. The sequence continues at coordinate 69,656,920 of NC_056725.1, forward strand.
CTCCCAAATTACAAAGATGTCATCCAAAAATCTAAGATACAATTTAATGTGATTCTGGAAGGTACTATTGAACACAAATCTATTCTCCCATTCCAACAAAACAAGGTTGGTGTAGACGGGGGCACAAGCTGCCCCCATCGCTACCCCACTCCTTTGTTGGTAATATTCCCCCTGGAATCCTATGTAGTTGTTGTCCAATACGACTTCCATAAGCTCTAATATAATGAGAATATTGTCCTTAGACAAGGAAGAATGTTTGTGAACAACCTCACTGAAGTATTCGTGGCCCATGTTACTTGGTATACTTGTAAATAAGTCCTTGCCATCAATAGTAAGGAAACAATAACTTTCTGCCCATACTTCGTGGGTTGATTTGCTTAAAAATTCCCACGAATCTCTAATAAGGTGTGGAGTGTTAGCTACTATTTCTTTAGTGTAATGGTCTATATAGACTGCTAAAGGGTGAGTTTTAGAATTCCTAGCCAAAACTATAGGTCTAAAAGGAGGTTCTGTTATGGATTTATGTACATTTTGTAAAAAAAGTTTTTTGCAATCTCTTTTGTATAGATGTACACACAATATGTATTATAACCACATATACAAAAAAGTGGACCTTGGGTCTTTAAAATTTTAATTAGATATTATTGTTATCAATTAGGATTGTTATAAATAATGAGGGTAGCATAAGTGAATTTTATCTGATGAAGTCTTGTAGGGAGACGAAAGTGCTCATTGTGGAATTTATTGTGGAATTTACTGTGGATATATAAAGCTTCTACGTTCTTTTACTGGTGGCCTGGACTGTTTTTCATTAACTTTTCGAGTTTTTTGTCGTGACATTTATTTTTTATAAGTATTTGAAATGTTCACTTCCACTAGAGTGATTCTTAAAACACAGATGCTGAATGGCCAAAAAAACAAGCTTACATATACCAAGTCTGAGATGGACATTTCCTGGAATATTCCCTTTTCTCCAAGGTATGGTGATCTTGAAGTTGGTATATATATATATATATATATATATATATATATATATATATATATATATATATATATATATGTGTGTGTGTGTGTGTGTGTGTGTGTGTGTGTGTTCAGGAGGTGGGAGGGCTTTCCCTACACATTAAGGGGTGCAGGGGGATTTCCCTCTATAAAGAGCAGTTTAAAGGAGAAGAGCAATCTTCGAGATTTGCACTTTTCATAGGTTTTTGGTCTTTTTTTCGGCTTGTCCATACTCACCATTTTGAGTGCAGACCAATAGGGAGCCTATGCATGGACTTTATTAATGTTTTTTTTGCTGACTGATAATATTGATTGTTTCACTGGTGCTTATGTCTAAAGGCCACATTAGCTGCTAGATATATACATGCTTTTATCATACAAAGTTCACTACTGCAAAACTATTTTAGACAGCAAATGAGACTGAGGAAAAAATTAAGTGACTCATAAGAATTTAAGATACTAGATTCAACATATTCAGTGAAAGATTTCTGAACTGATAGCAAAACAGAAACTCAGAAGAAACCAGCCTAGATGCATCCACTTTCTTTACTAGCATGGCACCAACTGCCAGGACCAAGAACAGTGTGGCATCCAGCATGCACAATGCCCTTGTGGGTAAAATCTGAAGTGACATTACTACATGCATTAAGAATTTCCCTTAAGCTAAGGATGTACATATATGATGCAAAGATTAAAAGGTGTTCTTTTCTGTACTTTTCTATGAATGCCATATGACATACATTTGAATTTTTAGTGTTGCAACAACTAATATAAGACTGTTTGATCTCAGAATACTGCAAGCTTCTGCATTTTATAAATTGTGGCTGTTGAAATCTAGCCTTATCATAGCACATTGCAGAGTCATTGAATCTTTTTAGCATCCTAATTGCATTTCCATATCTGGACATTTTGCTGTCAGTATACAATAAAAGCATAAATGCTGGTGCACACAAATCAGGTAATGCGTCACATTCAGGTACTTCCGCAGGACCAGTAAGCTGAGAAAGTTTAATGATTTAGCTCATGAATATGAGCACGTTAATTGCGCGGGTCTAGAGTAGTATGGGTGATGCGTGTGACAATTCCTGGTGTAACCTGTCTGTTTCTGATTCTTATTTCAGAAGCCTTGTTTGTGAATAGTTATGTTAAATACAGATGCCTTTGACTATTCCTAGACTTTGCTTGTCTTTAGTTTCCACTGTTTTCTGGCCCTAGTTTATTTGCTTGAGTGATAATAGCAGCTTCATATTCCAGTGATTATTAAATTAATTTTGAATTCTGATGGATTTTCCACACTCTGTGGTAGGCTTTACTTTAGCTTATCTGTCATAATACAGTTTTTCTTCTGCTGAGCTCTCTGCCAAGTAGATTAGTTAATGTCTAAAGTTGTAACAATACTCATTCACAATTGTGCTGATGACAACACAGCTGCCTGTAAAGTAATGGTGGCTGGTGACTTCAAAGCAAGGAAGGAGGGGGCTGAAGGAAGCAAATGAATGGGTGGGTCTAATCTGAATGGAGATGTGGCTCTTGCATGATAGGTCAATGACCATTACCTGTAATAAAACAGATAAGGTCAGTCACTTTCTTGTGCAGACTGCCTTAGTACTCACTTATTATACCCCTTCCTGGTCTAAATACACCTCATATTTTAAACTTCCATCCTTTAAACATACCCTAACAAGCCAAGACCTCACTACATTAAGTGTAGAGAGAAAGTAACTGAATGAAGCCAAGGAAAGTCATAGGGTTTCAGGTGCTCTGAGGTGCATCTTAAGTTTTTTTAATAACCTTTTCATCCAATAATTCTATGAACAAATATCATAAATAAGGAAAGAAATTCAATCTTTTTTTCAAGGAAAACTAAGCTGTGCCTAAAGTTTAATGTTCAAAGCTAGCAAAATATTATTTCCCAATAAAACAAGATGAGAAATGCTTGATAGGATACATTAATCCTATCTGAGAATAATGTCTACTTCCTTTCCCCTCCAGAAAAAAAGAAGTTGCCTTTGGTGTACTCCTCTAGTGTTAGACTGAGATGAAAGTAAAATCACCAATGGCCACGGGTGTACATTATACATCTGAGGGTCTGGGGAGGAAATCAATACATGCAGACTCCACATAGAAAGAATAACAGCTGAAAACTCAGTTACAGAACTAAGTGCTATGAGATGGCGATGCTACTCGTTGCATTATTGTGCCAAAAATCAGCTGTTATAACACACATACTCCCCAGACTATAATAGTGCAACCAAAATCTCCTGTACCCAGCAATTAAAACCACATTTTTAACTGTGTATACCTTATATATCAGTCTGTAATAAGATAAAAACAGAAATTGCCCACAGTGATTTAACACACATTTGACCATCAGTTATAGCCACTTGTACAATTGTGACTATAACCTCAGATGTTTGACTATGATCAAACAAATGAATAAATGCATACATGATTACCACAAAGGAACATCCCTTCTCAGCTCACTGCTGTCAGAATACAGTGTGCAACCCAAATTCAGTGACATTCTGTAAAAGTTAAACCAGTTGAGGGCATCTATGATCTCACATATTCCAGCATATATAATAAACACACACACATGGCCTTCAGTTACAGCCATTTGCATGACTGACTTTGTAAAACAATACTTGGACTGTGATCAAATGAATGCAATCATAAATAAAAGATGCACAGGAATACATCTTCTTAGCTTACTGCTGTCAGACTACAGTGTCCAAACCACTCCCCTATATCTCTTAGCCTGTAAGGTCAAAAATCAAGGAAAAAGCTAATAGATGGGGAAAAAGGACCAAAATCAGAGAACCTGATGGGTTTAGAATTACTGAATGCATTTTCAGAACATTAATTTTGAAACTCAAATATTAGTAATTATCTAGTGATTTGTAAACATAAAGTTTAAAAGAAACAGAAATCAGGGAGATATGAACAGTTGAGAGCACCCGTATTCCAAAACATACATACTTGCACACATGTACACATATACTGTACACACACACACACACACACACACACTAAACATCCTTACCTGTTACCTTCCTAAATGGCACTCTTTCACTTTCTATAAGACTGCCTCCTAACAGGTTCACACAGCAGTTAGGAGAAGGCAGGAAGAACCTTATAATGCCAGGTGCTTTTATTCAACAGCCAAGCAAAATGGAGTAAGCTGAGTTTATCTGTACTCATGCATTCTTGGGACTCTGCACACAACATACATGGAGTTTTGAAATTGGCTAGAAAAGTAAAATGAAAATAGTTATTTTATTTTACTTTTTAGAATAAATTAATATATATTTTTTCTTTTTAGTTGGTGGGAGGCTGCAGCATAGCCACCAGTAACATGAGCTGCCTCTGCTAAAATGGTGTATTTCTGTCCTCTAATAGAGTTAGAAACCAATCTTATTTTGAGCTGTCGGCACATTTTTATAAGTTTGTAGCAGTTTATATAAGGCTCAGCTTACTATCTGCATACCTTGGAGCAGAAGTTATGTACTGAAACCCTGACTCATTAAAATAAATGAAACTTTTGGCTAACAATCTGCTGAACATTATTAGCTTCAAGAATGCCCAGTATTCCATTACAAGTAGATATTGATTTGAGGATGTGTCATGCAACTTGATAAACTTGAGGTACCTTGAATAGTAGTCAGAATTAAAAGAATACTGACTCTCCATGAAATTAAATAAATTACTAGCTAGTTTACTCTGTGGTCCATCTGGTATTCATGAGGAATCATTGTTTCTTTCGTACTGCTTTTATGAAACATTGCAGATGTGACATTTTACTATCATTTCTATTTGGGGAGATATACTGGGCCAAAACATGTATTTTGTCTTAGTGCCTGGGTGGTCTCATGACACATTTTGCAGCATTTTCTGTTTAATTGTTATAGTGAAATCTCTTTGTTGAGTTTGAATAACAGCCCTTGTAACCCAAGAATTTATTTAAAAAAGTGTGGTACATTTAAATGGCTGTTAGGACTTTTTTCTTTTCCTCCTGCTAGTCGGACAATTCCATGGATTTCAACAGTTGCATTGTATTGTCTCATTCAGTATTCTGATTAGAAGTCATGTAACAACTTATATAAACCAGCAAGTATGTGACCAATTCGGTAAAAAATCTCAAATGAAAAAGTTTATCCCTGGGATTCAATAAACTCAGTAGAGGCTTTGCATGATGCCTACACGGAGTTTACATGTTTATGCTATGAGCAGCAGTGCTAATTACATATTCATGCTCCACACCATGTTTAAATGTAAACAAGTGCGACTTTGTGGCTGGCAACAGTGTTACCAGCCAGGAAACCATATAAACTAACACGGATAGGGAACTTGTTTACTATAGAGCAAACTGGGTTAATGGGATTGTGTGGAATGCCACAAAGATTACCAGGGCTTAACATATAGCAATGTATCTGGTCCAAACACAGTACAGGACAGTGTATACAGTGCAGAGTATTGTGAAATCTCATTCCAGACATTCTGTAGAAAAGTTATGAAAAAGATCTGTAAGGGTACATGGACTGCCATGTAAAATAAACAGTCAAGGGAAGTGTGTGTATTGAATAGAGACACACAGATGAATTGTAGTTATGAAGACATGGAAAGAGGACAGGTGAAACATCCTAATGTACATCAGATAAGGGCATGTCAATGGAAGACAGTTGTAGCAGGAACACTTATATATCAGTATGGTACAGTACAGTACAGTACAGTACAGATTGCACAGTGAAAATGTGTATTATGTGACTGACATACAAGGTGACATAACAATGGAGAAGATGTCTTTGTGAGATAAGCATCCTTACAGGAAAAATGCAGAGGACATCTATCAGGAGTGTTATATACAATTGGGGTAGGGTGCATATAGTGAAGCTCTGCAAACTGATTTGCCTAAATATAAGTGTAATCTCAGCAGAGGTATCCAACAAGTGGGACACAGTTATAGGCTCATGGACACCAGTAAAACAAACATGCACAATCATAGATAATATCAGAATCATACCACCAATAGTCCTATGTCTCTGACATGCCATATGTGATTCTGAGTGATAATAGATAGTTCTGCACAAACACACTTGTATCTCTGTTATGACATGTTAGCAGTCTATGAGGGTAATCAAGCACACCATCCTGACACTGTAACATCTGATGGAAGTGATAAGAGGGACACTGCTATAACTGTATGTGACATTATGATCAATGCAGGCTACTTGACTGTGAACTATGGCAGTATTATGGCCTTTGATGTGAATGCCCTTCACATACTCAGTAGTTGTGTCACATACAAGGGAGTAGTCGGCACTGTGGCCACATGCTGGTGGACATTCCACATACTATCTACCCAGGGACACAGGTCACATACCAGTTGGTCTGCTTATAGGGTGTGATGTCTACATTATCTTTGAGTTGTGTGTTTTTCATGATGTAACAAATCTCTCCATGTTTTTGTTCCATCTCTTGTGTTGTCATGGCTGTGGCAGCAGTCTTTGGTGTGTATTGATACTGTCTGTATTATACTAATATCACAGTTAGAGTCAATGTACAATCTGTAGTCCTTCAGCTATTTGGACACAGGATGTGTATGTCTTTTGTGATGTTTGTGACTTAAATAATGGACAGGAAAGGGCCTAGCAGACAGCACCGATATACGGACTTGATCACTGGACCTGAGATATATGTCAGTTCACACATTTCAACATATTTACATGCCATGTATGTGATCCACTGGTCTATCCACTTAATGATATAGGTGTTTATGGCCACATCTGACAGTGTTGATTGAATAACTCGGTGTGGATTTGTGTCAAATGCCTTGGCCTGGTTAACTTCCACAGGATGATAGTGTTGTTATTATGCATGCCCTCGATGACTTTTTTGAGAACATCTAACAGATGTAACAGACATAATGTAGCATTAACAACTCACCAGGTCTGTTGCACACAGGATATTACTAGTGTCCATTTTGAAAAGGTCCATGATGACATGTTGTTCTACCTCACAGATGAGGAGAGTTAGGATGTGTCTATATATGCATGCATCAAGTGCTATACTCCCCCAACTCAGATGGATACATGTTGATTTACACCCTTCTACAGGAACATAGTTCATGTGGAGTGGATGTTGAAGTGTGTATTCAACCATGTGAGGAAGGTGTATGTGCTGAGCCACACTACAGGTGATCTGTGATGTTATCACAGCACATTGATTTTGTGTGAAAGGCTTGGATGAAGGTAAGACGGTGCATACTGCCTATCTTGATCTGGCCTAGGGTTTTGACACAATTCCTCACTCAGGTATCATTGAGAAACTCTCCTAGCTGGGGATTAATCTTTATATCACTAGATGGGTAACCAATTGGCTCAACAACAGAACACAAAAGTTAACCCGACTGGTCTGGTTGCAGGCAATAAAGGATCAACGCAGCTTCCACAGCAAGTCAGTTTAATGTATTAAAACATCAAAATACACGACACGAACTGAATCCACTACATAAAAACACTCTATTAAGCGCTTTCATCCGCCGATAGCAGACTTCATCAGAACAATTAGCATCAGCAAATGCTGGATGTTATAAATAAATTTTGGCGCCAAAAACTTGTAAATGTGAAGTTTCTTAAAGGCATAAAACTCGTGAGTTGTAACTTAAAAAATAATAAAGTATGCACTACATTTTAAATTTGTAAAATTATAAAATATAAAATATACATACGATCTACCCATGAGCAAAATACTCACTTCTGTCCTAATATCTAAAACCTAATAGTATATTGGATATGTCATACCAACAATAATTGTTAAACATATATAACAATTATATATATAACACAATAATATGATAGGAATATTAATATCCCTTCAATATATGTATATAGTGTCAACATTCTGTGATAGATGATACATTCCAGATCTTGAAGACACAAAATGTATAAAAAACAAATACTTGATGTACATAAATATGTCAATAGATAATAATGATAATGTAATATAAATAAATAAATATATGTGATAAAAAGATAAATAAATACATATGATAAGAAGATAAATAAATACATAAATAAATATATACACATTAATAGATGAGATATAAATATACTAAGGCATAATCTACTGCATTAGAAGAAATGGCTTAATACTAATATAATCATTTAGGCCTGGTTTCCTAGTGGCATCAACTAAGATTTGCCATTTACTTTCTCTACATGCCAATCTAGTTTTCCAGTCTCCACCCAAAGGGTTTGAATATTCTTTATCAATAATAGAGAACTGGAAAATGTGTTGTTCCCCAGCCTCACTAATATGCTTGTATAAAGCATTGTTAAGATCTCTACATTTGATCTTATAGTAATGTTCATAAATGCATTTCCTCAGTTGTCTATCAGTTTTACCTATATAGAATGTGGAGCATTCTATACACTTTGCTAAATACACTACCTGTTTAGTATTACAATTACCATCCCTACTTTTAATCTTCGTACAATTCAAATCATCTAATATTATATATGATTGATTATTGATGTATTTACATTGCTTGCATCTACCACATCTCCTAGTGGAGTCCTTTATTCTTCTATTATTACTTTTATCACTCCCCACTTTTTCAAGTAGTTTTTTAAGGTTGGGTGCAGTCTTATATACTATTTTAGGAAAATGCCCTAATTTATCTTTATATACATCAGATACTGTCACTATGTCCCAATGTCTGGTTATAATCTCCTTAATACTATCAACATAGGGTGTGTAAGTAAGTACACATACCCTACCTGCTGAAAAAAATATTTGTGGAGCTTGTATTTACATTAGTAACATGTTTTCCTAATAATGGAATATACTTACAATCCCATTAAACGGAGACATATTTTATCGTATCCTCTATTAAGTGTTTAGGATATCCTCTATCCAAGAAAAGTTGTCTAATTAATTGCATCTCATTCTCCATTTCACTTCTTGTAGATGACATCCTGGCTCCCCTAATACACTGTCCTTTTACAATGTTCTTAAAAATATGTCATGGATGATTACTGGTATAATATACATAATCATTGGAGAAGGTACTCTTCCTAAAGACTAGATGCAAATCCATCTTTTGTTTTATAAACATATGTGTCCAAATATGATATTCCACTATCACTGAAATTAAAAGTAAATTTTAAAAAATTAGTAGTACCATTGATATATTCCACAAATTTGCTTATGTCATCATTCGAACCATTCCAAAGACTAAATATGTCATCTAAAAATCTTGCATAAAAGATGATTTTAGAAGAATATTCACTGTTTAGTACATATTTAGTCTCCCAATCCAGCATAACCAAATTAGCAAAAATGGGTGCGCATGACGCACCCATAGCTACCCCTTTGCTTTGTTTGAAGACTTCACCCTCAAAAGTAATATAATTATGGTCCAGGACTAATGTCATCATATCCAAGATAAGGACTATCCTGTCCCAGCTTAAGCTAGAGTAACTGCGAAGACTGTTACAAAAATAATCTAATCCCACTTCCTTAGGTATGCTGGAAAATAGGTCACAAACATCTATCGTCACAAATGTGTACTCTGTATTCCATAAGGTAGGTGTCAATTTACCTAAAAAATCCCATGAATCAATGATAAGATGAGGAATGTTCTTATATGTATGTTTAGTCCATCTGTCTATGGTTAAACCTATGTTAAACGTTTTTGATTTAGATCCAGATATTATTGGTCTAAATGGTGGTTTTAATATAGATTTATGAATTTTAGGTATACCCACTATGTGGGCCATAATAGGATATTCAATACGTATAAAATCATAAACCTCCTTTGTAAGTCTATTATCCAACAAATATTCTTCTATAGAAAGATCTATTCTTCTATATCCTATATGTACTTCATTCATAGACATGACATCATAATTCCCTGAATCATAAAGAATTTTATGAATAGCTTCCTTATATGCATTATTAGAAAAAATGACAACTCCACCCCCTTTGTCGGGTTTCATTATTCTTATATCTTTGTTTTTCATTAATTCATCCAAGCATTTTCTTTCTTTAACAGTTAGATTATCCTCAGGCATATAGGATTGATCTTTATTTCTAATACACTTTTTATTATACCAATAGATGTCTTTGCATACAATCTTTTCATAATTATTAATAGTGGGATTGCTTATGGGCATGTAACTACTTTTTTTCTTTAATTCTCTATCAACACATACTCTATTTTCCTCCACATCATTAAATTGTATCGCAAGATTCAATTTTCTACAAAATAACTTAATTTGTTTGATGGTATCCACTAAAGAAAACTTTGAATTGGGTATGAACTTCATGCCCTTAGCTAAAAGACTATAAAACTCTTCTTGTATGGAATAATCAGAGTAATTGTATACTTTGAAACAATTGTACGTGCTCATAATGTTATAACTGTTAGTCCGAAAAAAGACGTTTTCTTTGATAAAGGCTTGGAATATAAACGAACAAGAGACAGTAAAAATACATGTTCTAACTATGATGTTTTTAACCAATTTTTAAGTGATGAATGCAATTTTAGTAATGTATATCAGGTGCCTCATTCCCAATCTAGGAAAGTGCACCAGAATAGTATTAAGGATATGATTTTTAATTTTGGTAAAAAGCTATCACTTATCAAAAATGTAAAAGTGGACAATGCTTATTTAACCAAATGCATAGATATACAAGTAGTACCTAAAGGACTAAGATTTTTTAACTACCTATGGGGATTATTTATAGTGATAGTGTAAAATATGAATTTAATAATCTTTTTGATGACTTTGGATTTCAATATATGAAATTGTTAATGAAGCATAATGATGATAAACTGTCTACACTTATCAATGAAGTGGAAATTATCAATGAAAGTATTTTGCAACACTGTGATTTTCAAGCATGGAAGGATTTATATGAGAAACAATTCTATCTAGCGGACAAACACGCATTTAGCATTCACAGTAGAAAGAATGGGAAACTAGATCGGGATGTTGAAGCATACCAGCTTCAGAAAGCCTATATATGGCCACAAGAAAGGAAGGTAGTATACATGGATAGGAGATTTAGTGAGAGAGAAGTGAGAGAAGAGAACAAGGAAAATTTTCAAGGAGGCAGATTTCACCCCAATTTCAAAAAGAACTATCACAATTACACTCAGGTGAACAGGAAATTTTAAGGGAACAAGTCCCTCGAGAGGTTTCTATACATACGGATGTATCCCACTTAGGTATTCCGAATACCAAGGAAACATTTATACTAGGGGATGCACCAGATGATGAACCTAATAATTCTTTTCAGCATGAACACATTATGAGCACGTACAATGGTTTCAAAGTATACAATTACTCTGATTATTCCATACAAGAAGAGTTTTATAGTCTTTTAGCTAAGGGCATGAAGTTCATACCCAATTCAAAGTTTTCTTTAGTGGATACCATCAAACAAATTAAGTTATTTTGTAGAAAATTGAATCTTGCGATACAATTTAATGATGTGGAGGAAAATAGAGTATGTGTTGATAGAGAATTAAAGAAAAAAAGTAGTTACATGCCCATAAGCAATCCCACTATTAATAATTATGAAAAGATTGTATGCAAAGACATCTATTGGTATAATAAAAAGTGTATTAGAAATAAAAATCAATCCTATATGCCTGAGGATAATCTAACTGTTAAAGAAAGAAAATGCTTGGATGAATTAATGAAAAACAAAGATATAAGAATAATGAAACTAAGGAAGCTATTCATAAAATTCTTTATGATTCAGGGAATTATGATGTCATGTCTATGAATGAAGTACATATAGGATATAGAAGAATAGATCTTTCTATAGAAGAATATTTGTTGGATAATAGACTTACAAAGGAGGTTTATGATTTTATACGTATTGAATATCCTATTATGGCCCACATAGTGGGTATACCTAAAATTCATAAATGTATATTAAAACCACCATTTAGACCAATAATATCTGGATCTAAATCAAAAATGTTTAACATAGGTTTAACCATAGACAGATGGACTAAACATACATATAAGAACATTCCTCATCTTATCATTGATTCATGGGATTTTTTTAGGTAAATTGACAGCTACCTTATGGAATACAGAGTACACATTTGTGATGATAGATGTTTGTGACCTATTTTCCAGCATACCTAAGGAAGAGGGATTAGATTATTTTTGTAACAGTCTTCGCAGTTACTCTAGCTTAAGCTGGGACAGGATAGTCCTTATCTTGGATATGATGACATTAGTCCTGGACCATAATTATATTACTTTTGAGGGTGAAGTCTTCAAACAAAGCAAAGGGGTAGCTATGGGTGTGTCATGCGCACCCATTTTTGCTAATTTGGTTATGCTGGATTGGGAGACTAAATATGTACTAAACAGTGAATATTCTTCTAAAATCATCTTTTATGCAAGATTTTTAGATGACATATTTATTCTTTGGAATGGTTCGAACGATGACATAAGCAAATTTGTGGAATATATCAATGGTACTACTAATTTTTTAAAATTTACTTTTAATTTCAGTGATAGTGGAATATCATATTTGGACACATGTTTATAAAACAAAAGATGGATTTGCATCTAAAGTCTTTAGGAAGAGTACCTTCTCCAATGATTATGAATATTATACCAGTAATCATCCACGACATATTTTTAAGAACATTGTAAAAGGACAGTGTATTAGGGGAGCCAGGATGTCATCTACAAGAAGTGAAATGGAGAATGAGATGCAATTAATTAGACAACTTTTCTTGGATAGAGGATATCCTAAACACTTAATAGAGGATACGATAAAATATGTCTCCGTTCAATGGGATTGTAAGTATATTCCATTATTAGGAAAACATGTTACTAATGTAAATACAAGCTCCACAAATATTTTTTCAGCAGGTAGGGTATGTGTACTTACTTACACACCCTATGTTGATAGTATTAAGGAGATTATAACCAGACATTGGGACATAGTGACAGTATCTGATGTATATAAAGATAAATTAGGGCATTTTCCTAAAATAGTATATAAGACTGCACCCAACCTTAAAAAACTACTTGAAAAAGTGGGGAGTGATAAAAGTAATAATAGAAGAATAAAGGACTCCACTAGGAGATGTGGTAGATGCAAGCAATGTAAATACATCAATAATCAATCATATATAATATTAGATGATTTGAATTGTATGAAGATTAAAAGTAGGGATGGTAATTGTAATACTAAACAGGTAGTGTATTTAGTAGTGTATAGAATGCTCCGCATTCTATATAGGTAAAACTGATAGACAACTGAGGAAACGCATTTATGAACATTACTATAAGATCAAATGTAGAGATCTTAACAATGCTTTATACAAGCATATTAGTGAGGCTGGGGAACAACACATTTTCCAGTTCTCTATTATTGATAAAGAATATTCAAACCCTTTGGGTGGAGACTGGAAAACTAGATTGGCATGTAGAGAAAGTAAATGGCAAATCTTAGTTGATGCCACTAGGAAACCAGGCCTAAATGATTATATTAGTATTAAGCCATTTCTTCTAATGCAGTAGATTATGCCTTAGTATATTTATATCTCATCTAATAATGTGTATATATTTATTTATGTATTTATTTATCTTCTTATCATATGTATTTATTTATCTTTTTATCACATATATTTATTTATTTATATTACATTATCATTATTAACTATTGACATATGTATGTACATCAAGTATTTGTTTTTTATACATTTTGTGTCTTCAAGATCTGGAATGTATCATCTATCACAGAATGTTGACACTATATACATATATTGAAGGGATATTAATATTCCTATCATATTATTGTGTTATATATATAATTGTTATATATGTTTAATTTAACAATTATTGTTGGTATGACATATCCAATATACTATTAGGTTTTAGATATTAGGACAGAAGTGAGTATTTTGCTCATGGGTAGATCGTATGTATATTTTATATTTCATATTTTATAATTTTACAAATTTAAAATGTAGTGCATACTTTATTATTTTTTAAGTTACAACTCACGAGTTTTATGCCTTTAAGAAACTTCACATTTACAAGTTTTTGGCGCCAAAATTTATTTATAACATCCAGCATTTGCTGATGCTAATTGTTCTGATGAAGTCTGCTATCGGCGGATGAAAGCGCTTAACAGAGTGTTTTTATGTAGTGGATTCAGTTCGTGTCGTGTATTTTGATGTTTTAATACATTAAACTGACTTGCTGTGGAAGCTGCGTTGATCCTTTATTGCCTGCAACCAGACCAGTCGGGTTAACTTTTGTGTGGGTTGTTTACGTACTTGCTGACTTTCAACAGCAGAACACATACTGTGAAAGTTGGTTAATCTACCTCTACCAGTACGGCTGTCACCATTGGTGTACCCCAGGGATCTGTGTTTGGCCTTTACTGTTTGGAATTTATTTATTGACAGTTCAGGCTAAAGCATACAGCCTTTGGTTTACCATGTTTGCTGATTCTTCCATATTGGGCACAATCTTTGAATCCAACAATATTGATAACATACTACAGGAGGGGCTAACACGGATAAATGATTGGAGCCAAACCCACATATTCTACTAATAAATGCAAAAATGTGTCGTTATTTTGGCCTTTTGCAAAGTGGAATTCCCTGCTAACTACAGCATTGACAACACTCCCCCTATGCTGAAACCCAGTGGTGCAAGACCTAGGAACACACATAGATAGCAATCTGAATTTCGACTACCAAGTGTCCACAGTGATATGAAAAGGCTACATTGTGAACAGCATAAGTCATGCCATTGTATTCAGATCAGAGGATTATATAACAGCACTGTACTTGAACCTCATCAGAACACTAATGAAGTATAATGTTCCATTTTGCATGTACCTCACCAGACACCTACAACAGCTAGAGAGATTACAGAGGTTTCTCACCAAGAAAACACAGGGCCTAAAAACCATGCCATGATGTATGTGGATAAACTGAAAGCCCTGCCACTGTAATCTGTATTGTATAGGATGCTATGACTTGTGACTGGCCTCCAGGCCAGGCTCTGATCCTATCCTGGTGGGAATAGTGCACATTCAGAAATCAGATATAGCTGATGACATCAGCAGTGTCTGGTGAAGGAAAAATGGTAACAGCAATGTCCCACATGCTGGTATAAAAGGCTCTCTCTAATGTCAAGCAAGTGCACACACACACTCACACTCACACACTCATACATTCATGCACTCACACACTCACACTCACACTCCAGGTGATTGCAATGAGAACAGAACACCTACCAATCTAAATACACAGACTACAGAGCTCAGTACTTCAAGAAAGTGCCATGGCAAAAGTTTGACTTTTACAAGGCTGCAGAACAACTTATAGTAGATAGAAGATGTTGGGATGCCTGCATGAAATTGATGGGCATGCTTGTGCAAGTGTCAAAATGCTGTCTGTCCATGGAACAGGAGTGGTAACTGTCAGATACACAGTTATGCTCTTCTGACTAGATGTACACACACACACACACACACACACACACACACACACACACACACACACACACACACACACACACACACACACACGCACACACCAGTTGACTGCAGTGAGAACAGAACATCCTACTTACCTAAGTACACAGACTACAGAACAAAGTACTTTATGCAAGTGCCACTGCACAAGTCTGACTTTTACAATGCTGCAGGGAAATTTATAGTAGATGAAATCAGCACTGGATGCTGGAGAAAAGATGTTAGGAGACCTAAATGAAATGGACAAGTAGGCATGTTCAACTGTAAAGATAGCTCAAATTCTGCATGTTAAAGGATTGATGAGTGTGCAATGAGTAGTGGTTGTGTTCTAATGTGCAGGTATAGTTTAACTTTAACCGTGACACCACCAGGTGCATCTGCAGTTTACTCCTACTTACTCCTCTAGCATCAAATATGACTTGTTCATATTTGCAATAATTCCAAAACCATGCTATGTACAAGGTTTTAAATATTTCATCTTAAAGCTTACACAATGCCAAACTCATCTGCACTAATATTTGACCTATGTTTAGTACAGATAAATAAATATTAACTGTTGTTTTTATGATATTAATTTATCAAGGTATAATATTCACATTTTTCTAAATATCTCAACACCAAAGTCACTCAGACAGAACTCCTTAGCCTTATATGAAAGCTCTCAGCTAGATGAATAAAATACTGCTGACAGTATGTGTGTAAATTTAGTGGTTGCTGAGATATTTAAGTTGTTTACAAAATATTAAAAACCTAATTGTTACTGTGTTTACTGTGACTTATAAAATTCTGTTTATGACCTAGAACCTAAAGAATACTACCACTATTGGGAATTGGTTCTGGAGCCGGTGGAGTTTGGGCAGGTGGGTTGGCCTACCTTGCGGTGCTGTGAAGCAATTAGTGATTTGTTACAGATGGATGACATGGAGACATTTTGATGACACATAATAGAAAATAAAAAAAAAGACAAGGTTTGGGATGACAGAAAAAAAGAGATAGAATTAGTACCATCATATGGGACATACAATTCATTAACACAGTTATACAACTATTTTGTCTGACCTATTATATTTAAGTATACATCCTATCAACTATAAACTATAATTATGGATTGCTCAAAGTAATCCTTACAATGTCCATGTATTGTACATATGCTTAGTCCAAGTATACTGATTACAGTTAGCAGTAGTTAAGCCTAACTTAAGTTATGCCACTTGTATAGAGTTAAATTTATGTAATATTATGAAGGAACTGCAGTATTGTATAGTTGCTACTCATGGTATCTGAACTCACAACCTCTGACTATAGCCTTACACTTGACTCCTAAAGTTTGTTTATGGTACAGACATATGCATGCATACTTACTTTTACAGTTAAGATATGCATGCTCACTTTGCTACTACTGCCTAGAATGCAAGCCATTCTATCATTAACTTTTAAAGCTACACTAGTACTTCTCTTGTGCTGCATACACACAGTCGATCAGCATGAGACTGGTGATTCAACTCTATCTTGCCATTAGCTGTGGAAAGCAAAGAAAAAAACAGAAGAGCATTATGCATAGCAGTCTTGCCTATATTTAGCTTCCTATGTTTTAAAAATACTCTTTATTAGCATACTTATGCAACTGTGGGATGTCACCAGTTTGAAACCTGGACAACTACTGGTTGAGTGTATCCCTCTTGCACCTTTGCAGATCAATGAAATGGTATCTACACTGTTCTCCAGTGTGTAGGATCCCAGTCATACTGGCTACAACCTTAGCCAAACTACTCCAAGCCTCAGACTTGTACTGGGAACCAGAATAGTCCCCCTGCAGCCTTTGGCTGTGGCACTTTACCAGGAATCCAGTAAAAATCCTGGACTCCTGAACACCCCACCTCTGTGCCCTAAACTGGGTACATTCCCTTCAAATTCCAGATATGTCTAATATCAAAAGTAGAGCAATGGCAACTAATGATTTCCCACCAGTTCCTGTTATTGCATTTAATGGTAGGGCACAAATCTGAGCAACAAAGGCAAACGCATTTGCATGATGTTAGCTGGAGAGCAGCACTACCAGGCAGGAATGAAACAAATATTTTAAATTGGAAGGTTGATCTAACACTTGACCTGCTGCTGTAGATTTGAAGTAAATGTTTTAAATTGGAAGCTAACTGTTAGGTGGGTTTACTTTCCAGACATGCACTGGGGGCATACATTTCATGATCTGTCAAATTTTTGTTTTGGCCTTATGCACTGCTAAAATTGATTTGTAAAGTGTGGGATTGAAACCTATGCATAAGGGACAAAACATTTTTTTCAGAGTGGTGATATTCCATCTTTGCCATAGAAGAGGTGCTGCTTAGACATAGTCATGAATCATTCATAAATATGGTGTTAAACATGTATGTGTGTGACATTACAAGGTTCATGTATATATATTTATTTGTGTATTTGTCTTGTGTGAAGGCCATCCAAGTCCAGATAGCAGAATTATACTTACAGAAATATAGTAGACAGTATTCCCTCAGTCATACATCTAAAAACAGAATAAGGGTGTCTTATCTCTCATACCTATAATTCACATAAGCTCCACCATGTAAAGTGTTATAAGTAGGATTGAATATAATGTGACATGACACAACTGTAAAAATGTCTGGAATGTCCTGTAGTAGGACCCAGGAACACATGTATGGGAGCCCTACACTTACATCTCATGCCACAAGAATGTTGAAATAGCACTTTTATTATATTTTTTCTATTCATTTCTATAGACTGAACTGTTACAACAGTAAAAATATCTTGCAGTTCCTGTATTAGAACCTAGGGCCATCTGCATTGCAGCCCTACACTTACACCTGCTGAAAAAGGAATAGTTATATAACAGTTGCAAAATTCTGTGTTCATTCTCAAGTTCTGTATGTTAATCACAGTGCAATGCCACTTAGCATGTTTGTGTGGTGCCCAACAAAATTAATAGAATGCATTTTTTTTAAATTATTAACTGCATCCTGTCTGCATGTGTTTGATGGCTGCAGGTGTTGGGAAACTTGTTAACCACCACACAACTTTGCTTAGTAGCATTGTGTGATGGAAAGAAAAAATTATAACAATGCATCCATTTTGGCCTTTACACTTCCTATGCCCTGTCTGCAGGTGTTCTGTCTGCTTCCTGTGTGGGCTACTAATCTTGGTGCACCCACTGCTAAGTGCCCCAGAAATGAGATAATCAAAGCTAAACCTGGCATCTATTGTTTCTCAGTTTCCCTTGTTTGTGTTAAACCGTGTACTGGGCAAACATTGGCATTAAAAAAAAGGGAAAAGTAGTTGAAATGAAGAAAAGCAATCTCTGAAATAAACACTAAAAAGGTTTTGTTGGTACACAAGTCTGAATTTGAACTCTCACTTCAATGAACACAGTAAGGGTGTCTTACCCCTCTTTGCACGCAAAGAGCTTTGCAGCAGGGAATTGAAATAATTTTGCATACAACCGACTACATTATCCACAGTACTAACAAAACATATGACAGTTTGTACATGTATTAATTTCAGATGTAGTGCACTGAGTGATCACAAAACCATTTATGACTACTGCTTGCAAAAATGCAGCTCTGTCTTATCTTTCTGTGTTTGTCATTCATGCTTGTCTTATCTGACCAGTAATCTGAGACATGCAATCTGTAAGGCATTCTGTAGCATTGTCCATAAAATGTGTGAGGATATTAAATGGCAATAATATACAGTTGTCAACAAATGAAGGAAAGGTTGGATGTTACTGAACAGAAACTGTGAAATGTGTGCTGCTTATTTACATTTAAAATCTTGATAAGATTACTTTTACACTTTGTAAGTCTAACCTAGCTGACACACCAACTGGAGGTAAGGGAATCTGAATTGCTGTTGAGGGGGATTCAATAAAGTTTACATGATATTTTTTACCATGTGTGTGTTGCAGCATGAGATGTGCACACAGCTGTGAAAAGTTTTATACTCAGTAAAATCTGTGTAGTGGTACGCACTCATGCACAAATACAGAAACTTTTGTGGTATGCAAATTACTGCATAAGTAGCTGAATTTTATGCTAATGAAGCAAATCAACACAGTGGAGTGATTCAACAATCTGTAAAGCAACTGTGTAAACTCAACATTCATTTGTTTGTGCAATAGGGTGCTTAGCACAACCACGAGAAACAGAGGAATGAATGGCATGTTTCTCTGTGTTGTTATGCAACTATTCTTGTGACAGCACAAGTATGTTTTAGGGATGGAATAAAGATGGTCTTGGGTTTGACTACAGGGTGTGCAACCTTTCCTTCACTTTTTATAGTTCATGTTTGAGTGATATCATGAGAAATGAGGAAATATCAATTTTGTCTGTGCTTACCTTATTTATGCGAAGGTGAGCGGAGGTGCACATAGCGCACTAATGAGCAAGCAACAGATGTGTTTAATAGATGCTAGTTATAGCATAAGCAGATGAATTGCAATTTAATCAATCAATCCAACATGCTGGAGCTATTCAACAATGTATAAAGTATCCATGTAGCCTCCATCCTGGCTTTTCCATTATCCTTCAATGCCATTGGAGTAGAGACAATGAGACATTAACTGACTCAGTGCTAGGGGCTGCTATAGCTATTCTACATCTGCATGTGCTAGAGGCTGAAGCCAATGCTACTGGTGCTGCTGACAATAGGCTGAGAAGGAGAAGAGTGTTCAGGTAACTTTCCAGATACTATATGTTCTGGAAGTGTAGAGTGCTGCAGGGTGGACATGAATATATTACAAGAACTCTGTGAACTCTGCCACCCTCAACTCCAAGCCATAGCCCACCAAGGGAAACCCATCAAAGTGGAAACTAAAGTATGTGTAGCCTTTAGAATTGTAGCTACTGGTGCCTTTCAAAGACCAACTGGGGACATGATGGGTATGCTACAGGCATCAGCCTCCAGGATCCTCCACCAGTTTCTGGATGCTATGCTCATACATGCCAGTTAGCACATATTTTCCCCTGTAGCTCTGAAGAATGTGGCAGCAATATGAAACCGTTTTACTGTGTTGCACACTACCCTGAAGTACTGCATGCCATATATTGCACTCATGTGCACATTAAGGCACCACCTGATGAGCAGGGTAGAGTCTACATTAACTGTAAGGGATATCACTCTGTCAGCTGCCAAGTCATGTGTAATGCCCAGGAAATTATCTTGAATGTGTGTGTGCTGGCAACCTTGGCAGTTATCATGACTCCCATACCTAGCACACATATTACAGCTGTACCAAATATTTGCTAGTAGGGACATCCCACAGGGCTATTTACAGGGGATTGCTGACTATGCCCTGGAATCATGGCTAACACCCATCAGATGTGCACATACACCCACAAAAGAATGTCATAATGAGGCACTTGCTCAAACTAGAAACATCATACAGCATGTGTTGAGCTTCTGAAGTCATAGTTCCAGTGCCTAGATATATCCGATGGGGCCCTGCAGTATAATCCATGCACATGCACACAAACATTTACAGTATGTGCTATGCTCCACAATCTGATCCTGTGAAAACAGCTGCAGCAGGATCAGCAAAGGGAGGGGACACACATCCCCCACCAATGCCTATGTCACCACAACAACAGTCAGAGGAGGACTCAGCGGAGGAACCCCAGCTGCTGTCCCTGTAGGCAGAAGTAGGTGTGCTCAGTATGCTCTTGCTTAGGCTAAGAGACAACACATAGCACATTCACTGACATAATATCTTTCTCCTAATCACATACATATAGTAAAATTGATGCCTGACAACTCACACAACCTTTACATCCCCATGTATTAGCTGTGTATTGCTTGCATCAGACAGAGAGTGCTGAACTAAAGGTGCGTCAACTGCTGCATTTGCAAGATAAGTTCTGAACCAAGAGTGTATTCTTTAATAATATTATGGCATAGCTTTATATTTACTAACTTGGTACAGTAAGCAAGTAAATAGTGGTGGATTTGTATAGAAAGTACCTTAACATGTGACACCAGACACTTATTTTACTTATATTTGTCCATTAATAATTAGTAGGCCTCATGTATGAAATATTCACATAGTCATAGCTCTGAAGAATTGCGATGTTCCCTGCATGGCCTCAGTTTAGCACCATACCTTTGTACTGGTGAATCATTAAACAGAAGTTAGAAAGTGATGATACACATTGCAGTTTTAGACTTCAGACTTGTTTGTGTCATAACAGTAACTGAGCTTTGCCCCAGCCCCCAAAAAGAGGAGTGTACCCTTGATCTTGTCATAACAGTAATTCAGCTATGCTATCCCAAAAAGAATAGTATATGCTTGTTTCTGCCACCCAACCTTGACTTCATTTCTTGGCAACTGCATGTCATATTATTCCAAGTTAATATCCTCTCACATGCTAAGGTCACTGATATAAAATGGCATGTGTTAGATAACTGATGAATGATCAAGAAACACAGAAAGGTAACACAGAGCTGTATACTTATAAGCATAATTATGACAGGCTGTGTGATCACTAATTGCACTATGTCCAAATATAGTAAAGATAATTAAATGTACAAATCACAGCTGATGGTTTCATAGCATTGTACGTTCTGATGCAGTTGGTTTTGTGGAGAATTACTTCATTTTGTTGATGCAAAGCTGTTTGTGTAGCAAAGAGGACTAAGACATTTCTCCCATTTTCTGAAGCTGTATTGGTGTGAAGGTTCAAATCCTGACATGTAGAAATTTGTGATGTGTACTATCAATTTTACTGTGCTTTTAAAGATTTTGTGTATGTGTTCCTTAGCTTGTGTCTTTTCCTCTTTGTCTTCTTTTAATTCCACTTTTGTGTGATATGCCACATCCCGAAAATATTTTTGCTAAGCTTATCTTGTTTATGCAAAGTGCAACATTGTGGAAACAGGGGAAACCAGATTGCCTAGTAAGCAGACACCCAAAAACAGAAAATGGAAAAATTCAATTACACAAACAGGACTATCTCACATGTGTGTACACTTTGTTAATCATTGTGCAAATCTGATGCTCATTGTGCTATGGAATTGTATTTATATTTTATTACTGGTGTTATTGTCTAGTTGCTTTGTATGACATAAACTACATGTGGAAACATTGCAAACTAAGGGTACAGTATAACTGTATGTCATATATTTACAATGCATACATTTGTCCACTCTCCTCCAAAACCACATCAAGCAAGCACTACAACCCTGGGGTCTCATTATGTTTTCTACACATATATCAACCACAATACAAAGTGTTATATATAAAGCTGTGTGCACAATCATGGGTAGGGCCACTTGGTGGTGCTTACAGCCTTGTTCTGGAAAACTCAAACAGACAAGTATGCTCAGTAAGGCTACTTGTGGTGTTACACAGCCAGGCTTCCAAACAGCCTACTGCTATTAGGCTACTAGTCTCAGATGACACTCTGAAGCAATGTACCTATGCGGGCCTCCCAACCTCTTGTCTCCCAAATAGCCTGTCAATGCCATCTAATATAAGTTCACCTGCAGTCCTGTCAAAATCAGACTTGTGCCATGGAATGTGCATTAAGTACTATTTTCTTTAGTCTGTGTACTTAGATTAGGTAGGGGTTCTATTCTCACTGCAGTCAAGTGTGTGTGTGTGTGTGTGTGTGTGTGTGTGTGTGTGTGTGTGTGTGTGTGTGTGTGTGTGTGTGTGTGTACGTGTACACAGAAGAGCAGAAGTGTATATTTCACAGTTATCTCTCAAATGACATGACTTACTAGTTTTTGAGAGTTGCACAAGCCTACACATCCAATTCATGAACACCTCCCAACCTGTTGTCTCCCACATGGCCTGCTGATGTCATCTACTATAAGTTCACCTACAATTATCACTGCAGTCAAATTGTTGTGTGTGTGTGCATGTGTGCGTGTGTGCGTGCGTCTGGAGCCTTTTAAAGCAGCATCTGGGACACTGTTTTCTCATCCTCAACAGGCAGGGTTGATGTAATCTTCTATAAAATGTTGTCTGACACACTCCAAGTTGGATTTGAGCAATGATGCATGCATTAAGAACTGTGTTCTGAGTTTGTGTACTTAGGTAGGGATTCTATTCTCACTACAGTGAAATGGGTGGGGTTAGTGTGTGCGTGCGTGTGTGCGTGCGCGTGCTGTTGCTGAACTTTACAGTGAGTCTTTTACACCAGCCTGTGGGACACTGTTATCTTGTCCTGGACAGATACATGTCTGTTATTTCTAGGTTATACAGTAAGCAAAGGAAGATGCTGTCTACAACTACAAAAGTACGAACACAGAACTGGAAGACCACCCTCCTCAGCCTAAACAGGCAAATAAGACAACTTGTGCAATCTGTCACCCAACCCTTATTTTCTCTTTTGTTTTTATTTTTTCTTCCCCCACAGCATAGCAGGGTAGGTCTAGCCCACAAGAACCACCTGCTATTAGCCTCATATGAACCAATTAATCTATGTACCTATGCAGGTCTTACAGCCTATTGTCCCCTGCATGGCCTCCTGATATCATCTACCATAAGTTTACCTGCAGCCATGTAAAAGTCAGACTTGTGCAGTGGCACTTGCATAAAGCACTGAGTTCTATCATTTCTATACTTAGGTAGGGGTTCTGTTCTCACTGCAGTCATCTGGGTGAGTGGGTGTCTCTACTCAGCAGAGTAGATGTACTATCCTACAGTTGCTTCTCCAAAGGCTTGCTGTGTTAGTCTTTTCATACTTGCAAAAGCCTACACATCTATTTCATGCAGCCCTCACAACCTCTTGTCTCCCATGGCCTGCTGATGTCATCCACTATAAGTTGATCTGCAGAGATGTAAAAGTCTGACATTTGCTGTGGTGCTTGCATATAGTACTTTGTTCTGTAGCCTGTCTACGTAGGTAGGGGTCCTGTTCTCATTACAGTCATGTGTGTGTGTGTGTGTGTGTGTGTGTGTGTGTGTGTGTGTGTGTGTGTGTGTGTGAGAGAGAGACAAATGTTACTTGGCATTACAGAGATCCTTTTACACCAGCATGTGGGACACTGTTATCACCATATGCTCAACAGACAATGCAATCATCCCACCAGGCCAGGATCAGACACTGACCTGGAGATCAGGCAAATGTCACCTTAGGTTCACAGGAAGTTACTATGTAGAGGACTGGTGACAGGTTTGCTATGAGGTATGTCTGGTGGGGACGGGGGCAGTGAAGCTTGCCCTATACTGTCTGGTAGCAGGTTGGCAATGCCCTCAGGGTCAGTATGAATGGTACCATCCACTACTAGTTCAGCACAAAGCTGGACCTTCACTTTTAGATTTCTGATGTAGCAAGAATGCCTCCTGATTATCTTAAGCCATTGATACTATTTTAGGTTTGTACGTGGCTTTAGAGGACTTTTCAAGATAGCTAATTTCCTTGTTCAAGCTGTGGAGGGTGTCCTTCCTCTGCTGGGTCAGTTCCCCCTTGCTCTTAAACATTACTTTTTTCCACTTGTTGGATAACCTATGTGTGCCTGATGCCCACCAGGATCACTTGTTTTCTGTGAGCAAGTACATCTGTGTATGTGGGTTTATGTGTTGTGAGCTTATGTGCAAGAGGTGAATTGTATGTGCTGACAATATGTTTAATATCTGGTTTGTTATGTGGGAGAATGTGGGAGTATTTTCAGTATACATGAGGTAATTGCTCTGTTGCCTCAGGATGCCCATGTAAATCAAGCTGCCAGGAGAAATGGTGGAAAACTGTTCATCCATTAAGAAAGGTATATACTGTAGTAACTAGTGGGGAGTGAGCTAGATGGAACAGGTTTTGGTGAAGACTAACGTGTGTCTATTCTATGGATGGTAGGGTTAAAAACTGTAAATGTTTCACAATGCACAACTGAGTTGCTTGCAGGGCAGCAGTATAAGCTCTGAGCAGTTACAGTAAACTGAGTGCAAACACACCAAAACACAACACTGGAATACAAACACAGTTAAACTACTTTAAACAAGTAAAAAAAGGGAAAGGTCAACAATGAGCCTTATTTCAGCAATTCCAAGGTCAGATGGGTTCTTGGCTACACAGTGCTGCCACAAGCATGCGGGAGGGAGGCTGTTTTTAGTGCTCCAGTGATACCAAACAGTCTAGATTCAAGAAGCCTGATTTGAGACTATGCTATAAAATGCAGACATACTAGAAATTCAAAGTGCAAAAAATCACAATCACAACAGAAGAACAGACAATTTAAATAAATCAGCAATCCAGTAAAATACTCCAATAGTGTAGACAACAAACCTTCATAGTGTTTAATAACTGGTGTGGAACACAAGTGCTTAGACCAGAACTAAGACACTTTCAGAATAACAGACACAATAAGCCTTCAACCAGCAATTCCCAGTTTAGAAGGGTGTAGGCTATCCTCCCCTGCCACAAGAATATACACCGCAAACCTTCATAATGTAAAAATAACTGCTTTGGATGCCAAGTGCTTAAACCATAACAAAGAGACTTAGAGCAACAGCAACAATAAGCATTCAACCAGCAATTCTCAGCTCAGAAGGGAAGAGGCTACTCTCTCCTCCCAGAGTGTAGGCTACAAACCTTCTTAATGTTAGACAACTGGCCTGAACCATAAGTGCTTAAACCAAAATTAATAGGCTTAGAATAACAGTTACAGTGTAATGTGATACCAGCCAGATGACAGTTACATGTCTTTTAATCTACCCACATACATCATGTCATGATTTGTAGGCCCTGTGTCATCTTGATGATAAAGCCCTGTGGTCTGTCTAGCTGCTCTATGTATCTGGTGAGGTACCTGCAAAAGAGAGCATTATACTGTATTAATATTCTGATGAGCTTGACTACAGTGCTGTCATACAATCCTGAGATCTGAATGTGATGATGTGCCTTATGATGTCCACCATATGTATATACTGAGAAACACTAAAGTAATGACACACATTGCAGTTCCTGACTTCACAACCCTTACCAGAGAATAACTAAAAAGTACTGTCATGATGATCCTATCCACTGTATCATTTGGCAAGGGGTACAATAGTCATTTCAACACAAATGCAGCTATACTAGACACTAATGTAGCTATACACCCTGTGCATCAGACACAAAGCTTTTGTATCCCTGAATCCAAAAGAGAAAACAGGGATATGCCACAGTTATCATCACTTACACAGGGTGCTGGGGAGTGGGAGCTAGACTGATACAAAAGGTCAGTGAGTGTGTATGAGGGAGAAAGGAAAGTAGGCAGGCTGTGTGTGTGTCTGTAGGGGTCTTCCATGTGAAAGTGGTGTGTGAGAGTCTGCATGAACACAGTCAAGTCCAGTGATAGCTCTTCTTCTTCTTTTGGCTTTTTCTGGTTAGGAGTCACCACAGTGGATCACCTGTCCGCTCATGATTGGCAGTGGAGTTTTATGGTGGTGAGTTACCAGCCCAGCACCCAATCTTACTCAGAAGGCACACACATGTATGCACTCTTGCCTAGGGCCAATTTAGAATATCCAATCTTCCTAAAGCATGTCTTTGGAATGTGGGAGGAAACTGGAGCACCCAGAGGAAACCCATGTGACCACAATGAGGACATGCAGACTCTGCACAGAAAGGCACCCCAGCCAAGGATTGAACTGGAGAACCTCTTTCTGTGAGCCAGCAATGCTAACTGCTGCACCACCGCAGCTGCCCCCAGTGCCAGCTCTACATCTTGGTATGTTGAACAGGTGTGAGGCATGCATGGTAGAGGTGGCAGTTCATCATTGTCACCCCCGACCAATGAGAACTGGCTCTGCCAGAAGTTGCACTGGCACCTCCATGCCCAAGGTCAGATAGAGTGCTGCTACCTGAGCATGACCAATGTCTGCTAGACATGCTCAATCACGGGAAAGCCCAGGATCATGACCCCATGGTCTGCTACATCTGGGTGTGGCCAGCACACTCCTGGTGGACTAGCGGAAGTATTGCAATTACTGGATCATGATGGTGAATGGCCACATTGGCTCTCTGCAGATGTTGTGGCTAATCTATTTTCATGAAGGCACCGCTCCCCTCCCAGCAGACATAACATCACAGACACTGCTCTATCAATGACAGACACCCCTTGGTCCAACCCATCATTTATCTGATCCAGGGAATCAGTGACACGGTGGAGGTAGTCACACAAGTCAGATTATGCCACATCCACAACCCTGAGTATTTGTCTGGAGCACCTTTCTAAACATACCTGTGCCTCTGTGAAGGCCCTAAACATACGTTGAGTGAAACTGGAAGAGACACCTGCAGCAGGTGGAGAAGGGACAGCAGGCCCTCCTGTGCACCCCTATCAACCCTCCTGCATCCACCTTACCAACACTTTGGCTACTACTAGACTCAGTAGACACTAAAGCCACAGTAGCCACACTTCTCTGATCAATGTCATCATACTACATCTGTCCTATATCTGTGGGCTCAGTGGACTGGGTAAGTGTAAGCTTACTGGCTGTGTCCAGGGAAAAAGAAGGGGGTGGCTGGATGTCAACTTCTGTGTCAGATTCTACCTGTTTCCCCCTCGACTGTGCCTCAGTTTCACCACCATCAACAGTGTCTGATGAGACACTGACATCAGGTGGCACAGAGCCCATACTCCTACTGTCATGTTCACCTGTGATAAAATGGTACAACCACAGGCACACATTAATACCTGCACTACTATGGTGCAATATATGTTAAACAACTAACAGTGTTACCACTATTACAGACAGTACAGCAATACACACAACAGGTCAAAAATGACAAATTAGCTTTCTAGAAATTGATCTGCAGTACTGTAATAACTTGATTTGGCTGTTAGACCTGCAGGAGGCCTATGGTGCTGGGTTCCTGATGGACCTGAAATAAGTTAAGCAAGAGGTAAGGCCAACATCATCACATTTAACAGTAAGACAGGAGGTACTACATGTATTCCTCTCAATCAGCATGATGTGTTACTTTAACAAGAAAGTGCTGACAACTCCAAACTAAACTTATCACTCTACTAATATACAGTCCCTCCTTCAGAAAAATAAAAGTGACACAGAAGTAACTTTTATTTCAGTTATTTTACTATACAACACTATTGAACTGGTCATATAACAAAGCCTACCTGGAAGCTCTTCCTGGGACTGAGAAGGAGTTTCACCCACATCAATGACATATTTTGGACCACTCTGCTGTGAGTTGTTCTGTGTCAGAAGATTCACCAGGAATTCCTCATTGGGGTGAGAGGTGCCCATGCCTTGTTACCTTCTGGTTTCAGAAAACAGCAACTTCATGCCTCCATGCAGATTTGAGCATGTCAGTGGCCATGTGGCACACCTGATCATAAGTATGGCCGTGGCTGCCCATGGCATTTATGTTAGTAATGACTTGTTGCCATTATCCTCAGCCTCTCTGGCATATTGGGATGACCCCTTTTCAAGAAGAAAAGTGCCACATTGATGTACTGCATCCACTATTATTATGTTTTCTGCCTCACTGAAGGGGGTCTGTGCCTCAATGAGATTTTTGGCTCTAAAACACAACAGAATGATAATACACATAACTATCACATAACTACAAAGTAGCTGTTACCAGATAAAACAGTTAAGGTAGGCAGTCAGTAGTACCCACTGAAAAAACATAACTCATACAACATATGTGAAATACAAACAACATGAATGATGCAAAACAAGGAGAGTAGCAAGTACAACTTATCCTTGCATGTGCCATAGCAGTAACTAAACTGTGCTAACCCCTAAAAGAACAATCCATTCTAGTTTGTAATATAACAGTAACTTTTCTTTGTTTCCCCTGCCTCCTGAAGAAAAGGCACATGAACCATTCTGCTAATAAAACACATTTGAAATGCTAAACATGCATTCAAATGACCTGTCCCTGAAACATTTGTACATATGTATCACACAGCTTACTGTTTTCATGGCCACTTCTAACTAATGCATACAGATAACAGTGTAAAAGGCTTTGTTCCACATTATTCATTAATATATTCCAGCATATGCATTATGTAGGTAAAAACAATGACAACATACCTGCTGGAGTTCAATACTCCTATGTAAAGATAGCTTGGGAAATATTTTGCTTTGCTGAAACATGTAGCAAGTATTCTCACCATCTGTTTGGCTAGCTACACATTTGCCTTTTTATAACGGAGTAGATTATTAATGGATTGCATCTGTCTAGGCTGTGTTTCAGAGATGCTAATTACAGCATAAGCAGCTGAAATGCATCCTAATCAATGAATCTTGTGGCTCTATTCAAGAAGTTATAAAGCAACCATTTAGACTCCATACTGGTTTTGCCTGTGGACTTCAAAAGTAGTACAGTACAGGCACATAAAGTCTACACAAACAGAATGTTACAAGCTGCTACTGCTTAACTCCATTTATATGTGCTACAGGCTGCAGGCAATGCTGCTGCCAATAGGCCTAGGCTGAAACAAAGAAGAGTTTTGAGGCCACAATTAACTTATCACAACATATATGACATGGACATTGTGGAGTGCTACAGGATGGACACAATACAGGAAATCTGTGACCTCTTCAGGCCTCAATTCAGAGCCACAGCCTTTACCTCCTCATGTATTGGCTGTGTACTGCTTGCATCACAGTCAGCCCTGAACTAACACTGCTGCATTTACAAGGTATGTCCTGCACATATACTGTATTGTATAATACTATTATTACATGTCCTTGCATTTCATCACTTGGTACAGTAAGCAACTACAAGGTGTGAGATTTGCACAGAAATTAATGTCACATGTGACAGCAGAGATTCAAAGATTGATACCTCCCCAAAGTAATGGTGATCACTGCAGGCCCTCAGTTGAGCATCATACATTTGAAATGGGAAATCATAACAGAAAAGTTCAAAGGTAATGACAAACATAGTTTCCAGCATCACCACCCTCACAAGATGAAACCATCAGGATGCAAAACAAGGTGTGCAACTAGAGCAACATAGTATTGTTTGTGCAATAACAGTAGTTCAGCCTGGCTCCACCCCCTTGAAAGAACACTATACACTTCCATGCTCCACAACAGGAACCCACCATTGCTCCCAACCCCCAAAACAGCAGTCTATGCTTGTATGTGGCATCCAATCTTCCATTAATTTAATGGCAACTGGATATCCTATTGTCTCCAGTGAATATCCTCAGACATTTTAAGGTAAATGATATAGAATGGCTTACACACTGCATGTCTCTGAGTACTGGTCAGATAACTGATGAATGACCAAAAAACACAGAAAGGTAGGACACAGCTGTATATTTGCAAGGAATAATCATAGCAAGTTGTGTGATCAGTAAGTGCACAACATCTAAATATATTACATAGAATGCATTTACAAACAACAGGTCATGCCTTGATATCAGTGTATATTCAGTTGCACTTGGTT
Source organism: Protopterus annectens (assembly GCF_019279795.1). Classification (NCBI taxonomy): domain Eukaryota; kingdom Metazoa; phylum Chordata; order Ceratodontiformes; family Protopteridae; genus Protopterus; species Protopterus annectens. Next base: position 69,687,834 of record NC_056725.1, read on the forward strand.
GTGTGAGGAATTACATCACATATTTGCTACAAAGGTGTTTGTGGGACAAATATAGATAAGTTCCCCCTCCTGTTTTTTTGAAAGTGCATTGCAGTTTGAGTTGGGATCCAGACCTTTGTAGTCATATCTCATGTGTACTAACAGTTTCTACTCTGTATGTCATAGATTGATTTTCTGCATTTTAACTAATTCTACATATTTTATACACTTTCTCTTTTTTGTTTTGGGGACCACAGTTTGTGCAATGCATGGTTTAGCACAAACATCTGTGGCTGTGCGCATTTCATTTATGCATAGAGTGGAACTGCACAAACCAGATGAATGGGCTACCTAGTTAGCAGACTGGACACAGACAGCCAGAAACCTCCACCATATACATTCAATTAATACTATTGGCCAGCGTGCAAATACATTTCCCAGCAGCATGCATTCTTGCACATCTTTGCATGATGCTAAATGGTGAGCAACACTTTCAAATGTTGCAAATCCAGAAGGTGTGCACACCCAGTAAGCATGACACCTGCAATTGATGGTAAAACATTATTCTAAGTTGGTCTTGATCTGTAAAAAATGACCACTGGAACCGCAACACTCGTTTGAACACCAATTTATTTGAGTAAAGTAAAGCACTTTTCATCTCTACAATAGTAGACTTCCTCAGCAAGTTGCATAATAGTTTACTTCATTTAAATACATGTCAGCTAATTCAAATTATAAACATTCAACCAATCAACATACTGTTTCACATGACATCACTATATACAAATCTATATACAAATCTAAGATGAGGTTATGTTGTCATCTCCCTTTTAAAATAAATAGTTCTATGGTCAATAAATTTAATGAAAAGACTCCAAAAGTCTGAAAATATATGTATATAACTAAAAATGAACAAGTTGTTATATTAAGGAAAATAACATGTTTAGATGTCTCCCTAATGTGTTAATCTTTTCAGCTTTAAAATACACATAATCAAAGTCACTTCATCTAAACCTGGAGGGGTGTAAGAATTTAGTCTGAGTTGCCAGAGAAGTTCCTGTTTTTCTAACAGTAAATGTTGGGGACCTCCTTTGACACTGAGAGGTACTTGACCTATCACTTTGAAAAGGAAGTGGTGTGTAGGGTGTTCTATACAGTGCCTAGCTAGTGCATTGGTTGGGGTCTTTTTCCTAATGTGGTAGGTATGCTCGTATATACTCTTCTTTAGTTTCCTGTCGGTCTTTCCTACATAAAATGCTGGGCAGACCTGACAGGTTGCTAGGTAGACCACAGATCTAGAATTACAGTTATATCTACCTTTCACTTCAAATCTACTGGTGCCTATTCCCAATTTGTTTCCTGTTGCTATATATTTACAATAATTGCAACTTTCGCATTTGTAAGTACCTTCTATTCTACAGAATGACCTGGGGTCTGTTTCTAAAATGTTCTTTAAATTCCTCCCTTTTCTGTAAAGAAGTTGTCGACCATTCCCTAGTTTCTCCAGGACTTCTTGTTCTGTCACAAACAGGTTCCAATTTCTCCTTAATATACATTCAATTTCCTTTGCTTCTAGGCAAAAAGGAGTGATAAAGCTGGTACTCAGTTTCTCAATGGTAGATCTAATTTCTGATGGAAAATTCTGTACTAAGTTAGCAGGCACTGCCACAATCCCTAACCTCCTCTACTAAAGGTGCTGAGTAGGTAGACATGAGGATAGGTTTATAAAACCCCATTCTGCTTTTGTACTGCACCTCTTCTAACAGATCAAGGACTAAACTATTTGGATATCCCCGCCTCAAGAACATTTGTTTTAGTGTCTCACATTCATCTAGAAAAGCACCATCCTCTGTTACCATCCGTGCTGCCCAGATAAGTTGTCCTTTTAGCAGTGATCTCTTCTGGTGAAACGGGTGGCAACTCGAAAAGTGTGACATGGTGTTAGAGTAAGTAGGTTTGCAGTGTATTCTAGCCTCAAAACGTTTCTTCTCAGTGTTTTTCTTTAATTCAACATCAAGATAAGTTATGGTGTTGTCGTGATAAATGTGTGTAAAGTTAAAGAACCTGGTACTATTGTTTAGGTAATCTAAGAAGTGAACAACTGGGCAGAATGGTTGGAAGCCATCAACCATTCACCCCATAGTCAGGGGAACAACATTGAGAACAGAACACAAGACAATAATGATTTGCAACAAAAAACTTTTTTCCAACAACGGCCAAAACCACAGACCCAAACACAACACGAGGGGGAAGGGGGCCAGGAAGGAAGAGAACAAGTTGACTAGGTAACAGTTAAACCTACTGTTTTATTCAACGTAAGTAGAGATTTCAAAATCTACAATTATTCTAACTTTGATTTAGACATTGAACTATGTGAAATCTTAAGTAGGGGTTTGAATTATGTACCCGACCACCATTTCAAACTACCAGAAACCTTAGTAGAGCTAAAACTCTACACTCGGAAGTTGAAACTTTCCTTACTTTTTGGCAAGAGTGGTCAAATGAATGATAAATTAAGGGTATCCAGTACATTCAACCCACCAATGCACCCTTTACTAACTTTATTTGAGCACCTATGTGATGTTGACTTGAGGCACTTACAGAGAAGCAACAGAAAAGTGAAGTTGAACAATATTGATGAAAAAGGAATTGAAGCTTTGAACTTAATTAAAGATTTGCCTGTTCATGTACTCAAACCAGACAAAGGAGGTGGGCTTGTTGTTATGGACACCAATGATTACAAGTCAAGGATGCAGACTGTTCTGGATAGTAGTACCTATGGTAAATCAAGCATTAACGAAATGAATGGAGCATATAAAAAGATTCATGTTTTTTTAACGATTTATTCATTGAAAGCTTGATTGACATAGAGACTTTTAACTATTTAACCAGTTTAAGCCCCAAAACTCAGACATTATTTGGGTTACCAAAGTTACATAAGGACCAATTCAATCCACCAATGAGGGCATTCGTAAATGCCAGGGGTTCAGTTACTTATGCTTGTGCCAAATATGTGGATTCTATCCCAAAGAAGTATGTTATCAATGAAAAACAAGTCTGTAAAGACTCTTGGTCTTTTTTGACAGCTATGAATGAACTTGAGTACCAGGAAGATGTAAGATTTTTGACAACTGATGTTATGGACTTATATTTTTCTATCCCTCACGGAGAAGGAATAGAATGGGTAGTGGAAAGACTATTATTCCACAGTGCAAGTAACACAGAAGTCAGGTTATTTCAGGAGATGGACATGATTTTGAACAATTTTGTAATGTTTGATAATGAAATGTACAAACAGTTGGTGGGTGTTGCAATGGGTTCACCTTGTGAGTAGAGCTATGCCAACTTGGTTCTAGCAAACTAGGAACACAAGACCATCCTTATGAATGAAGAATGGGCTGAGAGAATGATGTACACGAGGTTTTTGGATGACATTTTTATTCTGTTTAAGGGTACTGAACATGAAGCCCAGAACTTCTTAGATTATCTAAACAGTACCAGGTTCAACTTTACACACATTTATCACGACAACACCATAACCTATCTTGATGTTGATTTAAAGAAAAAACACTGAGGAGAAACGTTTTGAGACTAGAATACACCGCAAACCTACTTACTCTAAGACCGTGTTACACTTTTCGAGTTGCCACCTGTTTCACCAGAAGAGATCAGTGCTAAAAGGACAACTTGTCCAGGCAGCACAGATGGTTATAGAGGACGGTGCTTTTCTAGATGAATGTGAGACACTAAAACAAATGTTCTTGAGGCAGGGATATCCAAATAGTTTAGTCCTTGACCTGTTAGAAGAGGTGCAGTACAAAAGGAGAACAGGGTTTTATAAACCTATCCTTATGTCTACCTACTCAGTATCCTTAGTAGAGGAGGTTAGGGATGTGGCAGTGCCTGCTAACTTAGTACAGAATTTTCCGTCAGAAATTAGATCTACCATTGAGAAAATGAGTACCAGCTTTATCACTCCTTTTTGCCTAGAAGCAAAGGAAATTGGAACCTGTTTGTGACAGAACAAGAAGTCCTGGAGAAACTAGGGAATGGTCCACAACTTGTTTACAGAAAAGGGAGGAATCTAAAGAACATTTTAGAAATGGACCCCAGGTCATTATGTAGACAGAAGGTATTTACAAATGCGAAAGTTGCAATTATTGTAAATATACAGCAACAGGAAACAAATTGGGAATAGGCACCAGTAGATTTGAAGTGAAAGGTAGATATAACTGTAATTCTAGATCTGTGGCCTACCCAGCAACCCGTCAGGTCTGCCCAGCATTTTATGTAGGAAAGACCGACAGGAAACTAAAGAAGAGTATATACGAGCATACCTACCACATTAGGAAAAAGACCCCAACCAATGCACTAGCTAGGCACTGTATAGAACACCCTACACACCACTTCCTTTTCAAAGTGATAGGTCAAGTAGCTGTCAGTGTCAAAGGAGGTGCCCAACATTTATTGTTAGAAAAACAGAAACTTCTCCGGCAACTCAGACTGAATTCTTACACCCCTCCAGGTTTAAATGAAGTGACTTCGATTATGTGTATTCTAAGCTGAAATGTTTAACACATTAGGGAAACATCTAAACATGTTATTTTCCTTAATATAACAACTTTTTCATTTTTAGTTATATACATATATTTTTATACTTTTGGTGTCTTTTCATTAAATTTATTGACCATAGAACTATTTATTTTAAAAGGGAGATGACAGTGCAACCTCATCTTAGATTTGTATATAGTGATGTCATGTGAAACCAGGGTTGCCAGACGTCCCTATTTCAGCGGGATTATCCCGAGATCAACACAGAAATCCAGGGTCCTGTTTAAGCTGTAAAAATCCCGATGGCAATTTAAAATTGACAGCTCCATTGGGTTCCTCCAGTTCCACCGTTCTGATCCTACTTCGAGATGAAGTGAGTGACTTCCTGTATGTTGCCTGGCTGTGCACTTGTCTTGTACGTAGATGCGTATCCTTTTTTCACAAGTTTCTTGTCATCCTGTGCATGGGTGGGCGTGATAAGGCTTCATGTTTCTTGTTCTGTTCCGCTGTGTCATGCTAGCTACTACGAGCTACAAATATCTGAGAAAGACAGACTGCTCAGTGACTGTGCACAAGTGAGTGAGTCTAGACGACGTTTGTTTCTAAAGTTTCCATGAGTCTACTGTGCTGACTGCTGCTGACTGCTGCTGTCCAACATTTGTTTCCAAATTTCAGCCTGAGCAAGCTGGATGAAAAAAGAATGGTATGTTTATGTATGAATGATAGAGTCTTTGATTGAAAAAACATTTTTGTTAGATCGAGGCATCGAGCTCAGAAACATTAAGTTTAAGTGTGATATGTATTGTTGTCTATATGAGCATCTGTCTGTAGTAGTCTGGTTTACTATTGAAATGCCGATCCGACTATGTGCGACTCGACTTGCGCGAAGGCGGAAGAGCGAATGTCACTGCGGTCGAACCCAATTGTGCGAACGGCATATCATCGCCCCTGTGTGAACCATGGTAGCATGGGTGTGGAGGTGTTGTGCGGCCGGTAATGTCGAACGTCGAATGCCCGTCGGTTGCGAACGATTTTCGCTGTTTTGGTTCGCGTAAATGCATTGCAGAAGTGGCCGTTCGACCATGTTCAATCGCAATTTTAATAGTAAACCGTAGTTGTCTTCCTTATTTTATTTTATAATATGTTTCTTGATTCTATCTAAAAATGGAATGTCTTATTTTGCTGGAAGTTTCTCTTTTAAGAGCTGGAGAATTAGCATACATAAGATGTATATTTCAAGGCTTTTAACACACACACACACACACACACACACACACACACACACACACACACACACATATATATATATATATATATATTTTTTTTTTTAATATATATTTTTAATACATTTTTTAACATTTTGTACTATTGCTGAGTTCCTGTATGTAGAAACTCAATACAAGTGTTTTTGCCCCCCACCCCTGCTTGATACACATTCCATATACATGCGCACACATATATTTATACTTTTATCTCTCACTATTATATGTTTTTCATATATGTGCATATAGTATAGAGCATATTGCAATTGTGACTTTAAGAGCTTTTATCATGTGCTTTCTATTAGGCATTCAATTGGTTTTTACTAGAAGTGATACCATATTTAAATGGAGTTGGAGTGCTTTAATATTGTTTTAAGTCTGAAGTAGCATCCTTGGAGACATGAAAGCACTTACTTTATGAAATAAAGATTATATATATTTTTACTCAGTGGTTTGCTTCAATTGTTGTTGTTGTGGAGTACTTCTTCTTCTACATTTGATTTTGGACATTTTTGCTTGGAGGTACTTTACCCTTGTGGTGTTTTCTCCCTTTTTTTGCAAAGGTATGTATGGCTATTAGAATTGAATTTGGAAATATGTAGCTTATAAATTATAATGAAGGGGCAGTTGAAAGAAACTGATTGTGTTTGTATTATGTACCCTGCTGCAGCTGCTGCAGAGCTTAGTTCAAGACTGGTTGTTAGGTTAAGGGAGATCTTTTTAGAGGTGGTTATTGTAACTTTGGAAGAATTTTTTTTTTTATGCTTAGACTAATTAATGATAGGAATAGCCATTCTTTTAGTATGGATTACAACTTGCAGCAGGAGGTGACTAAAAGGAGGAAATTTTCCAAACCCAGAAAATAGGGTCTTGATTTGAAGCAATAATGCATGCTACTGTGCTTGCCTTGCAATTTGCATACACCTACAGTTTTTAAAAAGAGGAAAAGAAAAAGTCAGCTTAGTCAACTAGGCTCTATTTACCACATTTACACCTCTGAGGAGTGTACTTAAATGGAGAGCAAGGGAATTATGCTATGATAGGTCATCCCACTGTTTTAATATTAGAAGACATTGCAGTGTTCTAGACATTATCTACTGCCTTACGTGATAATGTGCATGATACAACCTGAAATAAAGTAAAAAAGCTGTGGATTGACTCACTGATGGAGTGTGTGTGTGTGACTGTGTATGTACATATATGTGTTTTCGTTGTTGCCTCACAGTCAGACGCTGTCCGGTTCTATTCTCAGCTAGAGCATCTTCTGCGTGGAGACATGCATGAATGGGCATACCTTCGTTGAAGGTTGTGCATCAGGGCTGGTAAGTCGGCACGTAAAAATCAACTACCAATCATTAGCGAACTGGAGTTCCGCTGTGGCGACCCCTAACTGGGAAAAGCCGAAAGACACAACAACATTTTAATAAATTTGTGTTTTAATTGTTATTGTTATTATCAGTAAGTCTTTTTCTTTATGGTCGGAGTTGGACTAAGGTTGTTTTGTATAATGATGCTGCTACCAGTGAGCCAAAATATATTACTTTTGTTATTTATTTATTTGAATATTCATTTGATCACAACCAGATATGAAATTTACACTGTCAGAAGAGAGTCAGTAAAGTTGCAGTAGTTGGTAGTTATCTGTGAGTGGTGTCGTGTGAGCGTGTGTGTGTGTGTGTGTGTGTGTGTGTGTGTATACTGTATGCTCATGTGCACTTACACGTGGAGACACACAGGTGGGGCTGCAGTAGGATGGCTATGTGTCTGATAAAAGCTGATATGTATGTATGTGTCAATATAGCTTTTTATCTTTTATTTATTTATTTGATTGCAGTTAGAGATCTCAAATGTACCCATTTATAAAATGACTGTAACTGATGGGCAAATCTACTGTATGTGGTCTGGACGTTTGCAGTGGGCTGCACACTGTATGCATTTGACAAAAATAAACTGAAGTACATTATTGTGGCAATAAATGACATAGTTCTTCATTCATTCATTTATTCATTCATTTAATCAGAAATTGACAACTAAAGTCTACTAATGCAATAAAATGGCTGTAAGTTTGGGTCAGGGTCAAGGACCAGGGTCCAAGCCAAGTCCTCCAGCAGCACCATCTAACCAATGCGTTGTATCCCTGCACAAGTAGCTGACACACACACTCTTTGAAATGTAATTTGCACAGACACACACACACACACACACACACACACACACACACACACACACACACACACACTCACACTCACACACACACACACACACACACACCTGGGAAAGGCTGGCACAGGTTTACTAGCTATGCCCCCTTTTGCCCAGACTGTAAGGTAGCTATCACTGCCAACAAAGTGATTTAATTTCAGATATATAAATAAAGTAAATAACTAAGGGCATTATTCACAAAGGCTTGCACGGAGTCTAAGAGTAGTGTAAGACTCCATGCAGCCTTCGAGATTCAGGAACAGCCCTAAAGTCCGTGTAAGAGACCAGCTAAAACGTCTCTTACACCGAGTGGGCGTGGATATGCTAATCACCTCATTTGCAGTTGAAAGGCATGCAAATGAGGTAGATTAGCGATCCATGAAGCCCAAAGCAGCCCGTGTAAGAGCCATTTTAGCTGCAGAAATGTACTCAGTTGACAACTGAGTACGTTTCTGCAAAAATCACAACGGAGCCATGTCAGCTCCAAATAAAGGGTGCATATGTGTCAGGCAGCATGCCAATGGCCAAATATGTGGCCATTGGCAAGGTACCCCGATGCAAATATGAACAATAAATGTTTTTGTTTCTTTGACGATCGACGATGTTTAAACAGAGCGCAGCCCCGCGCAAACGGGTTGCACTGTATAAAACATAAAAATGAAGGTTATAGACCCGCAAATGTGGGTTTTATGCAATACATGGATTTACAATGCAGGGACCAGCAGACCAAAAACAACATGGCCACCGTTTAGTAGTTGCTAAGGGGGGAAGCTGAGTCTAAGACATGTAACTAAGCATTAGCAGGCAATCTGATGTAAATGAGTGTTAGGATACTGAATTCCACTGTCACATAGCAAATGAGCACATTCTGAGTAGTGTAAGAGATACATAAGGGGGAGGAATAGAGTAGGAGATAGGTGACATCACAGGGGGAATGGTAGAAAGAAATGCAGTTCATTGGAGGTCAGTGTTACATGACAGATGTCAGACACATATCATGGAAAGAGGAGTGCCACAAGAAAAGCATGGGAAAGTCAAGACATGGAAGGTGTACACTGTTGCTTACACCAAAGTTTCTTGCTGGGCGTGCATGCGCGCGTGTGCACGCCATGAGGCGCGAGTAGGGCAGTGTGCGTGCGTGTAAGGCAGACTGAGTATGTGGGAGCGTGTTGGCAGATGTCTAAGACTGTTTGCACTGGTGTGCGCGTGTTTTAACCCGAATAAGCAGATTCTGAACCATGTAAGCATGTGTGCGCACGTGTAAGCCACTGTGAGCGTGTCTCTGCTGATATGCGCATTGCTCCCCCCTGAGGAAACAGAAAGGAAAAAGGAAGCAACAGAATTAATAGGAAGCTAGCAGGGAATACTGCTGGAGCTAGCAGGTGAAAACAATTAGAAGCAGGCAATTACACAGGCAGAATAGTAGCTCAGCCAAGCACTTAAAACTCTGCAAACAGCAGTGCAGGATGTTTCTCTCAAGAGACACTGCAAGACAGGAGTAAGCTATTAGAAGTGAAAACTGAAAAAGCTGAACTCAGAGCAGAAATGCTAGGGCTGCCATAGCTGTCATAAGGAGACATAGGTGACTTGCTGAGGGTGGTGACAATACAGATGGTGCCAGACAACCCACAGTGAGGAGACGGAGAAGAGTGTACAGGCCCAGGGTCACCTACCACGGGTTACATGAGCTGGAGATAGTAGAGTGCTATAGAGTGGACAGAGACCTTCTGCAGCAAATTGTCAAGTTGTGCAGGCCACGCCTCACACACAGAACCAACAGAGGGGAACCCATCCCAGTGGAAACCAAGGTATGTGTTGACCTAAGAATACTAGCAACAGGTACCTTCCAGAGACCAACTGGTGATATGATGAGGATATCACAGGCATCAGCCTCCAGGGTACTGCACCAGTTCCTGGATGCCATGTCAGCACATGTTGGTGATCATGTATATTTCCCCAATGCCCTTGAGGTATTGGCCAGCAATATGCGTCTCTTCCAGCAAATAGCGGAATACCCTGAGGTAGTGGGTGCAATAGACTGCACGCACATATGCATCAAAGCACCAGCCGGTGAGCGGGGTAGGGCCTACATTAACCGCAAGGGCTACCCCTCCATCAACTGCCAGGTCGTTTGTGATGCCCAGGGCATAATAATGAATGTGTGTGCTGGCTGCCCTGGGAGCTACCATGATTCCCATATCGACGCAGCTGTACCAGACATTTGCCAATGGGGACATCCCACATGGACAACTAGTAGGGGATGCAGGTTATGCACTGGAGCCATGGCTGATGACACCCATCAGGAATGCACACACACCTGAACAGGAATGCCATAATGAGTCACACGCACAAGCACGTAATGTAATAGAGTGTGTGTTTGGGCTGCTCAAGTCACGGTTCCGGTGTCTGGCCACATCTGGTGGAGCCTTACAGTACTCACCAACTACATGTACCCAAATTGTCATGGTATGTGCTATGCTACATAATATGATCTTGCGAAAACAGCTGCAGCAGGACCAGCATAGGGCCGGGCCAAACAGCCCCCCACCATTGCCAAGGCCATCACAGGCAGAGCGTGACTTGGAGGAGGAACAACCTGAGCCTGCCCCAGTAGGCAGAAGGAGGCATGCCCAGTATGCCCTGGCCTTGGCAAAGAGGCAACGCATAGCACAAACACTGGCTCAGTAGGAACCCTGGGAATGATATCCCTCTCAGACTCACTCATATAATAACAGGGATGCCTAAAATGACATAACCTGCTCTCAAACATGTACAGGGAGTGTAGTATGTGCATCCGACAGAGGCAGCCCTGCAGCACCACCTGAGGCATGAATGCCATGTGTTAAGCAATGTAACACCATGTAGTATATGCACACTTGAGGACCCTGACTAGCATCCTACCCTCACCAAGCATGATGCCACAATATGACGATGAGATGATCAATTGCAATAATTGGCTGAAGTATTGCAGTTAGTCAAAGGGGATCCAATGTGTGCCAGCCTGGGATGACATGCTGAGCATGACATGATGCTCCACCTACTAGGGCTGGCGTGCACCTATCAGTGCAGGCCTTATGGATACTGGCAAAGGCTGTTGTCACTCACAGCGTGCCCTGAATAGGTAAGGCTCAAAACACAAACCCACCTCCATAGGTATCACAAGGGATAAGAACCTAGATGTAATGCTACCCAATGACAGAAGTCTAAACAGCAAGATGCATGCAGTCTAAACTCACCCAGTATGGAGAATGTTGATATCTGTGCTGTAACAGAAAACTGGGTCAAGGCTCACAACAGCACCCTAACACTAACAGGTTACACCTCATACTGTGCTGTACAGCCTCAAAACATGGAACAAGCTACAAAAGGAGGGTGACTAGCAATAATTGTCAAGGATAACCACACCCTCATGCTGGTACCACAACAAGAAGCAGCATGGACTAGCCATGGTCAAGTAACAGTGGCTAAAACTGCCTCCCAGTTTATAGCCTGCTACAGACTACTGTCCCAACACCAGGAACTGCACCTGGCCTATGTTGTAATACATGAATATATCAAGTCCTCCAAACCACATTATATTGGGTGACTGAAAATACCCAGACATAGACTGGGAGCATTATACTAGCTCCAACACTGTAGGACAAAAGTTCCTAGAATCCATAAACCAAAATGCCCAGGAACAACATACCACTCCCACAAGAGGGGTAAGCATACTGGATGTGATAATCAGCAACATGGGTACTGGATGGCAAGATGAGAAGTGTATCCCTCACTGGTAAGACCAGACCATAGAGTAATCACACTGGATATACACATCCTGACCCCAGTCCCTGGCCAGAAAACCACAGTGAAAAACATGTGTAAAGCAAAAGTTGCACTCCCCCAAACTGATGTGGAATCCATTAAAGGCCCTGTGCAGGTGCAAAATATGGGCCACACCTCAGAACCTGTTATACAGGCATTCCATGAACACTGCTAGGAATGCTTGGATTATGCAATCCTAAATTAAAACAAGACACAATGTCATGCATGTAGGCATCTGGCATGGTGGACTCCAGCCATTACCAAACCATGCAAGAGAATGAGGAAGCTACTACATGATAGTGCAAACATAAAAAGGGAAGTAATCACTGATCAGTAGTATGGCAATAAAATATGTCCACACATACAATCCACTAAGGCCAGCTACAACAAGTTGAATCTGTGAATCTTGAGGCAATGTTACACCTGCCCCAAGTACACAGACAACCCTCAACTCCCCCCAAGAAATACAAATATATGTGAGAGATGCAATCATTTATCCAAACCAGAGGCTGGGCTCCCTCAACTCAGTACTGTCAAAACTAGTCAGGAGGAGAAGATAACCATGCACACCACAAACCCAGTCCCACATAGACCTATCACAACTGCAAACCAAAGACATAAACACAGAAAAACATTCCCAGAGGCCCTAATTATAAACACACCACACCAACAGAGGCCTCCAAAGCAGACACCCAAGCAACCACAACCTCCAAACATAGCATGTGCAACACATAGTACACAAAGCTGGTGTGCCAAACAGTCACAGGCCAGAAGGAGAAACAACATGCCTGATACAGTTGTAATAGGTGACTCCATAGTGAGACACACTGCTGTCCCGCTCACCAGACTGAACAAGGGAAAGGGTACAGTAAGCTGCCTGTAGGCTGCTACAATACGCCACATAACACAAGTATGCAGGTCACCCCAAAGCAAGTAGAAATATGATGCAGTCATAGTTCATGCTGGTGTGAATGACCTGAGATGTACCTCCCTGGACTACATAAAAAGAGACATAGATGAGCTCTCCGATTATGTAGTCCAGGCCGGTATGACACTGACCGTTTGCAGTATCCTACCCTCACCAAGAATGATGCCACAGTACAAACACAGAATGATCAGCTTTAACAAGTGGCACAATTACTGGTGTCATTCCAAGGGGATCCAATGTCTGTCTGCTTGGGATGTCATGCTTGACAAGCCATGCTGCTGTTCCAGGGATGGCTTGCACCTGTTACCCCTGGGCATCTGGATATTGGATAAGGCTTTTGCCACCTTCATAGAGCCTTTCATAGGCAAGGCTGAAAAGACTAACCCACCACCCTAGAAAACATAAGTGGAAAGAAACATAAGGGTAATGCTGACCAATGCCAGACGTGTAAACCTCAATATGCATGCTCCCGAGGCCCTCCCCAGTATGGAGAACATTGATGTCTGTGCAGTGACAGAAACCTGCTGCAAGCCTCCTGACAGCACACCAGCACTACCAGGTTATACCACATATCATGCGTTATGGCCCCAAAACCTGGACCAAAACATAAAAGGAGGGTGAGTATCCATATTCAGCACAGACACCCATACGTCCAGGTAACTGATAATGCACAAAGCATCGGAGTCCACCCATGTGCAACTAACCATAGGCAAGACTGCTGTACAGTCTGTAGCATGCTACAGACCACACTCTCATACACAGGAACCCCACCCAGCCGTCCTGAAGACACTGGACAGTATGAATGTCCCACCAAATACCAAACAAGGTACTCACAAATTACCACATAGGTGGTAAACCATTATGTATGGAAGGAGTAATCAGGGACCTAGGGACACAAGTGGACGGTAACCTGTTATGTGACACTCACATTGCCAATGTGACTAGGAAGACTGTCTATATTGGACACCATTATTATGAAAGGATTCACATCTACGTCAACAGAGGTTATTGTGCCCCTATACTGTTCTCTTATCAGACCCATAATCTAGTACAATGCCTCATTTGGGATGTACCTTAACTGACACCTGCAGCAGTTAGAAAGACCTCAAAGGTACCTTATCAAGAGGATAAAGGGTCTCAAATATATGTCATATGCTGCCTGGCTGTAGACACCCCAGCTGAATGCAGTCACATACTGCCTACACAGAGGCGTTGTATGTCTGTTGTACAAGGCCATGTCCAGCACAGGAGTAATGGACATGCTCCACCCCAGAAAACTCAAAGCCATCAGAGCTGTGAGAGTGAGAGATGTCAACCTCAACACATAATGAAATAGGATGTGCTGGAGGGACAGATACATAATCCAGAGGCTCCCCACACCCTGGAACTGAATCCCACTCCATGTTAGGCAGAGCCCCTCACTGACACTCTTCAACAGGAATCTTGCCAAGTGGATGGATGATCGTAGATGTACACAGGGGGTCTTCACTGTGTCATGTCCAGACAGAGGCACAGTAAAGTAAATCATAAATGGCCATAATATTCACATAGCAAGGGGTGGTGAAGCCACACACACTCTGGCTAGGCTTATAAATGCCCTAGGGTGGATAGCCTAGTATGAACTTATGAACCTATGAAGATACAAATTGTACAGGACACTAAGGATAATCACAAGGCTTTCTCAACTGATGGTAGGAACCGTGTTGGGAATTCACAGATATGCTCTGAATCACACAAATATTACAAACAACATACCAAACACACACACATATTGCCAACATACAACCTGACAAGTGCAGTGCAAACCCCCACCCCAGAATGCAAAATATCTATCCCAGCAGACTGCTGGCCCCCTGACATTGCAGATGCTGAGGTAACAGCCAGCATCTACAAAGCAAAACACACAGCAGCAATGGTATGAGATGGTGTCCTGGGCTGAGTCCAACATGGACTCCAAGAAGAATGGAATGCCAAATCACACTACTGCTCAATGTCAGCCTTACCACAGGATATGTACCCATAGAGCAGTGTACAACAACAGTGGTCCTTCTCAACAAAGGTGTTGCCTGAATGGATACTGCAAACTACCACCCCAGAATCCTGACAAGCTTGGTCTGCACAGCTATGGAAAGGATCAGCATGTACCGCAGACATAAAGATATTGGGGACCTACTGACACCGGACCCTACCCAGTGTGGCTTTCTTAAGTGCAGATCCTGCCCCTAAACATGTTTGACTCATTTGAAACAGTCATTAAGGTCATTGATGAGGGCAATGTGGTCCACACAGCGTAGCTGGACCTTGCAAAGGCTTCCATACAATACCCTACATGTTCATTATAGATATGCGCACCAGCTTAAATATAAACCCCTATGTCAGTAGAGGGGGTGCAAACCAGACCAAGGACAGAACTGATATGGTCAGACATGCTGCAGCCATGTCAGACTACAAACCAGATATAACTGGCATCTCACAAGGCTTGGTCCTGGGACCTCCCTCGTTTGGTATATATGTCCCATAGGTACAGGCCAACATGGAAGGACTGTGTCTGAACAAGTTTGCAGAGGACTACAAACTGGCCACCATATCTGACCCTCCAGCTAACACAAACATCCCACAAAAGGGCCACATAGAAACAGACAACTGGTGCCATAGCCATGTCAGCAAGCTAATTGCAGAAAAGTGTATAGTCAACCCCCGTGGATATACAGTAAGTGCCCACCAATTACCACATAGGTGTTAACCCATTATGTACTTAACATGTAATGAGAGACCTGGGGACACAAGGTGATAGATATCCTGCATTGGACAAACATGTGGCTGTAGTGTTTACAGAAACATACCATATACCCACCTAATCATGAAGGTTGTCAGATCTAGATAAGGGGAGGTCATTGTGGCTCTGCAGTCATCCTTCAACAGCATTACATTTGACTACAATAGCTCCTGTGGGATGTACCTCAGCAGACACCTCCATCAACTGTAAAGTCCCCAAAAGTACCTCACCAGGAGTATCAAAGAGCTTGAACAGATGCCATGTGTTGCCTGATTAAACAAACTGCAGCTCCATACACTGCCATACTGCCCACCCAGAAGCAAGCTGTGCCTGATGTATAAAGCCATGTCCAAGCTGGAATCAATGAACATGCTGCACCTTGTACAATCTGAATGGCAGTGAGCTATGCACATGAGAGACCTGAACCCCAGCACTGACATACATAGGACAAGCTGTACTGCATGATCCATAACACAGAAGCCACCCCCACTCACGAGTAAACTCCCAGTACAGGTTATCCAGAGAGTCACTCATCGATTCTCCTCAAGAGGAATCTTGATGAGTGGATGGGAGATGGTAGGTTTACCTTGGGTATCACTGTTATGTCACAGGTAGACGGAGGCACAGTATACTAACCATGACATATGTCATGGCAAACTCCACTTACAATGTGTGTCGAAGGACAAACACACTCTCCGACTAGCATTAGAAATGGCCTAGGGCACATCGCTAGTGTTTGCCAATGTACACCTATGTTGTGGAATACATTACCAATGTTGGCAAGCCTGGTTTAAGTAGTTCATATCTGAACATAATGCAACATGGTCAGATGTGCACAATTTGCCCCTAACCAGGCTGTTGTGCTCACTATGGAAATGTAAAGCAGTGACAGGACTAAAGCCCAGGATACTGTCCACCACAGTGAAAGTACTGAACCAGTACACTATATGGTTCTACAGTGTTAGGTCAGTATGAAAGGATGTTGACAACTGTATGCAAAGTATCCCATGCAAACCCTGCAGGCACAGTATAATCCCTGTTGTGTTCAGACACAAAGCAGTTGGACAGTAACTACACAACATGACACACAACACACAGCCATAAACGGGAGATATTGTTGAAGTTCACACTCATCCACAAATGTGGTGGGCTGCAGAGTTCAACATATGGAAAGCTCACACTGGGCATGCTCGCACACTTTGATGAATGACACATATGTCAGACAACATGCCATGGGAAGGCTGAACTGGGCATGCTCACACACACAGGCCAAATCTCAGTTTAGCAGTTGGCCACACATATCTGGTATTTGTACATGTTATTCCAGGAACCAACTACATTACAGCAATCTGCCCATTGCACACAGTTAAATGACTACAGAGACATACGTGATATAGTGGATCCCGCCCATATTCAAACATCTTCCACAGATACACAAGTTATTCATACAAACAGGGAATGCTATGGCAATAAAGACCTGCAAACAGTCTATCAGCAACAAATAATGTGCATCTGACAATTAAACATATGGGTGTAGAGGTCAACACTAGGCTGTTTGCCCTAGGGAATGACAGCTTAGCCAGAGTGTGCTTGGCATCTGCCTCCCCAGTACAGTAGGCTACTGTGCCACTGCAAAGTAGGTCACATAAGGCACCGTGTGAGGCTAGTGTGCTGTGCCTCTGTCAAGCAGGGACACAGTGGAGATCCCAGGGTTTGAATTTGCTAAGCCACATCCATGTTGTTGGTGTGTGCTGGAAGAGGGTTGCTGAGGACCTCTAACAGTAAGTGGGCATCAATAACAGACTGAGGGGAGCCTTCTATGCATTGTCTGGACAATTTCAGTGTTAACACTGTGTCATAATGATTATGAGGGATTGAAGTGTCGTGCTGGTACTGTTCAGAGATGTCCTCCCTCTGTGGGCTACTGCTCTGCAATGTATTAGCTCACTCTGTCTGTTGGACAGCTCATATATGGCTGGTGTACACCTGACAGGTGTCCTGTTGTGGAGCAGTCATGGGTATATTTGGTATAGCATGATCAATGCAAGCCTTCCACATGCTCATAGAATGCAATTGTCAAGGATTATGCAGAGTGGCCTGTATACTCCCCCAGCATCGGCCCTTTGAAGTCTTCCACCCCAGTCTTCACAAGTGTAAAGTCTGCTTTTGATAAATACAGTTTGTTTGCAGTGACAACCTTGCCTGGGGGTGGGGATGGGATATGGATGTCCAGGGAAAGGTGGGTATGGTCAGATATCAACAATGGTGGTCTACCTCTGGTGTGGAACAGTGAGTACCCATGTTGCAGATGGTCAGGTGCAATATGTATTCCCCCTGTGGTGAGTGGTTCTGTCATAGCACATGGACTCACAAATTGTAGTGGCTGTAGGGTAATGTTGTAGAGGCCTGAGTAGTTCGCACACACAATATGCCTGTACCTGATGTTAACAACTGGAATGGTGTATGTGAACACCTGCATATCTTGGCACTGTTCCCAGGGAAGCAAAGTGTGTGTCCTGGATGTGGGAGGGGTGGTCTGGACTGGTTGTGTTGTGTGTTACAGGTCCTGTGGTCAGGAAGCATGGTATAGAACATAACCTGCCAGTGCGATGTGCATATCTGACCCTGAAGTTGGTGGCTGCAAATGCATATATATGCTATCCCCCACCTGACAGATAGTACTAGATGTACATACCTCTGTAGAAATAATGATGTCAGCACCCTATAAATACTGCAGGTGCAGAACAGATGCCCAGTAATTTGGATAGTGCGCTCTGCTAATGCGTCTCCCTCAAGTGTCATAATATAGTTAGGTAGGGGTTTGAATCCTGCAAATGCTCAGTGTGGGTGAGCAGGGTTGGTGTTTGTGCAAGTCTGTGTGAGGGAAATGTCCCTTTTGGCAACTGGGAAAACACACTACAGGATGCACATTCCCCTTTCTAAACACTGATGATGTCAGCACCCTATAAGTACAGCAGGAGAAGGGAAACCTCCCAGTAATGTGAATAGCGCACTCTGCTAATGTGTCTGTCTTGAGTGTCATAACATAGTTAGGTAGGGGTTTGAATCTTGCAAATGCTCAGTGTATGTGGAGGGGGATTAGTGTGTGTGCAAGTCTGTATGAAAGAAATGTCCCTTTTGGCAACTAGGAGAACACACTACAGGATGCACATTCCCCTTTCTAAACACTGATGATGTCAGCACCCTATAAGTACAGCAGGAGAAAGGAAACCTCTCAGTAAGGCGAATAGCATGCTCCACTAATACGTCCATCTCGAGTGTCATAACATAGTTAGGTAGGGGTTTGAATCCTGCAAATGCTCAGTGTGTGTGGAGGGGGGTTAGTGTGTGTGCAAGTCTGTATGAAAGAAATGTCCCTTTTGGAAACTAGGAGAACACACTACAGGATGCACATTCCCCTTTCTAAACACTGATGATGTCAGCACCCTATAAGTACAGCAGGAGAAGGGAAACCTCCCAATAATGCAAATAGTGCGCTTTGCTAATGCGTCCGTCTCAAGTATCATAACATAATTAGGTAGGGGTTTGAATCCTACAAATGCTCAGTGTGTGTGGAGGGGGGGTGAAAGTAGGGTGTGTGCAATTACATGTGTGAGAAAACTGACCCTTTTGCCAACCAGTACAATACACCAGCTGCTGCATATTCCAATCTCTACACAGAGATGATGTCAGCACCCTACAAGTACAGCAGAAGAGGGAAAATCTCCCAGTAATGCAAATAGCACGCTCTGCTACTGCGTCTCTTACTACTGTCATAGCACAGTTAGTTATGGCTTTGAATTCCACACATGCCACGTGTGTTTTTGTCACACAGAATGCCCATGTGTGTGGGTTGTTGTTCACAATAATGCATGACATCAATTAAACCAGTAATGGCAATGGACACAGATGATGTATGTGTGTGCCAAATACACATATGTACCTGTGACCTTCAATAGTTACCATGTCTGACGCCTGCCACATGTGAATACATGGTATTTGCACTAGATAACATTATGACTGTGGTTTTCTGTGTGGGTGCTGCATGTGGTATATGTATATACAGTGTGAGATGTATATGTTATCATCCTAGCAGCGAGGGATACACATCTGGTCTGGGGCATATAGTCTACATGTTGTTGATGAACAGGTGCTGCATGTTTTCACCTGTTGTGGGAGTGGTAACAAGTTGTTCCATAGCAATGCAGTGACTACATGCTAGAAACCTTTCAGCTAGGGTGTTGTAGCTACAGTAATTCATCAGCATTCAGTAATACATCAGCATTCCTGGTGAGGGTATGATGCCAACCAAGGTCAGGGTCATACCAGCCTGTGCCACATGCTCAGAGAGCCCTTCCATGTTCCCTATCATGTAGTCCAGGGAGGTACATCACAGGTCAGCCATAGTGGCATGGACAATGACTGAGTCATATGTGTCCATGCCTCTGACTGACCTGTATGCTTGTGTTATGTGGTGGACCATAGTGCCCCACGGGCATATCACTGCGATCTTCACCTTGTCCAGCCTGGTGAGCGTGACCTCACTGTACCGGACAATAAAGGTACCTAACACAACTGTAGCAGGTGTGTTGTCTAGCCGTACAGGCTGTGACTGTTTGGCACACAGGATTTGTGTGCTATGTGTTGCACGTGCTGTGTTCTGGCATAACGTATGTCTGTGTGCCAGCTGCAGAGGTGTCTGCCACTCAGGCAGGATGCTATTCTTAGGCTCCACGAATGGCCCAGTGTGTTCACGTGTTTGTATTGCTGTCAGTGTAGGTCTACATCAGACTGGTATTGTAGTCACTGTAGTATTTCATGCCACCTGACAGGTTATGCCAGTACTGGGTTCAGAGTGCTTAGTCCCCAGTTTGGCTATGTGGTTGCATATCATACATGTGTTGTACGCCCATGTGTAGGGGAGAGGGTTGACTGTGTACATGTGACAGCTGTGACATTGCCACATGACCCACATATTCCACAAATGTACCATAGAGGTAACTGACAAGTGACCTTTGCACATGCTACCATAGTATTGTGATTGCCATGGTGATTAACAGCACATAGGGCCAATGGGGAACAAGGTACATAGGTTCATAGGTTCATAGGTTCATACTAGGCTATCTGCCCGAGGGCATTTATAATCCTAGCCAGAATGTGTTTGGCTTTCGCCACCCATTGTAAATTTATCTTGCTATGCTCTTTTTCGAGGTTAGTATACTGTGCCTCTGTCTAACAGTGACACAGAAGTGATACCCGGGGTAAACCTATGATGTCCCATCCACTCTTCAAGATTCCTCTTGAAGAGAGTCAATGAGGGACTCTGCCTAACCTAGACTGGGATTTTATTCCAGAGTGAAGGGAGCCGCTAGGTTATGAATCTGTCCCTCCAGCATGTCCTATTTATTTCAGTGCTGAGGTTCAGGTCTCTCGAGCGCGTAGCTCAATGGGATTTGGATATTCTGAGGTGCAGCATGCCCATTAATTCCAGGTTGGACATGGCTTTATACGTCAGGCACAAATCGCCTCTGAACAGGCGGTATGCCACTGAGTAGAGCTGGAGTTTCTTTAACCGGTCAGCATATGGCATCTGTTTGAGCCCTTTGATCCTCTTGGTGAGGTACTTTTGGGGTCTTTCCAGTTGCTGCAGGTGTCTGGTAAGGTACATCCCAACAGGGGCATTGTACTCAATTATGGGCCTGATGAGGGATGAGTAAAGAGGCACGATGTCCTGCCCTGATCTAGATGTGAATCCCTTCATGATTAGGTGAGCTATATAAAATGTTTTTCTAACCACTTTGGCCACGTGGTTGTCAAATGAGAGATTGCTATCAACTTGGGTCCACAGGTCCCTAATTACTTCTTCTGTAGTTAATGGATTACCACCTATGTGGTACTTTGTGGGCAGTTTTTTTTTTTGCCAAAGGGGATGACTATACACTTTTTGGCATTCAGCTTGAGGCCATGGCTCTGGCACAAGTTGTCTGTTTCTATGAGGCCCTTTTGGAGGATGCTTGTGTCGGCTGGATAGTCGATTATGGCGGCCAGTTTGCAGTCATCTGTGAATTTGGTCAGGCACAGTCCTTCCGTGTTGGCCTGTACCTCTGAGAAATATATACCGAACAAGAGCGGTCCCAGGACTGAGCCTTGTGGGACACCACTTGTAACTGGTTTGGAGTCTGACATGGCTCCAGCAATTCTAACCATGTGGGTTCTGTCCTTGAGCCAGTGTGCAATCCATCTAGTGACATAGGGGTTTATATTTAAGCTGGTGAGCCTCTCTAGAATGCCCGAGTGGGGTATTGTATCGAAGGCTTTTGCGAGGTCCAGGTAGGCTGTGTGGACCACCTTCCCCTCGTCAATGGCCTTGGTGACTGTTTCAAAGAAATCAACCAGGTTTAAGAGGCAGGATCTGCCCTTAACAAAGCCAAACTGTGTATGATCCAGTGTCTGCAGGATCCCAATATCTTTATTTATGAGGTCCATGATGATCCTTTCCATAGCTTTGCAGACTAAGCTAGTCAGGCTTATGGGGCGATAGTGTCCAGGATCCATTGAGGCACCACCTTTATGGAGAGGGACCACTGTTGCTGTACGCCACTCTTTGGGCACATATCCTGTAGTAAGGCTGGGATTGAACAGCAGTTTTATGTTTGGGTGTAGCTCTTCTTGGAGTTCATGTAGGACTTAGCCC